>NW_026111818.1:90000-336216 GCF_024679095.1 Eriocheir sinensis
TATCTTATTACATGTGCCTTAACTTCATTTAATATTTGTTACAGTATATTGAGTTTTTTCAATCAAAATACTTGACTGGAATCCATACATAAAATCTCTAGGTTACATTTTCAATGCTTAAACTTCCACAATAGGCATGATAAAAGTAACTGATATTATCTAAAACATCCGTTGCATTGAACAAACCAAGCATAAAAGCTCGACCACCAAAATTAGTAAAGAGAAGTCTTGCAGACAACAAAAAATTTCACACACCAAGATGAGCAAATAACTGGCAACACACCAAGTTTTTTATAATCGTCTAAAATCATAAGTTGTAATTCTAACACACAAACACGATCATAAATATAATTATCATTGAACTTATTTTTCAGATCGAAAACAAAACAACAATGTGCGACGAAGACGTGAGTCCCCTCGTGGTCGACAACGGTTCCGGGATGGTCAAGGCTGGCTTCGCCGGCGATGACGCTCCCCGCGCTGTCTTCCCCTCCATCGTCGGTCGCCCTCGTCACCAGGGTGTGATGGTTGGCATGGGTCAGAAGGACGCCTACGTCGGCGACGAGGCCCAGAGCAAGCGAGGTATCCTGACTCTCAAGTACCCTATCGAGCACGGCATTATCACCAACTGGGACGACATGGAAAAGATCTGGCACCATTCTTTCTACAATGAGCTCCGCGTCGCCCCTGAAGAGTCTCCCGTCCTCCTCACTGAGGCTCCCCTCAACCCCAAAGCCAACCGTGAGAAGATGACTCAGATCATGTTCGAAACCTTTGCCACACCAGCCATGTACGTGGCCATCCAGGCTGTGCTGTCCCTGTACGCCTCTGGCCGTACAACTGGTATCGTGCTGGATTCTGGAGATGGTGTTTCTCACACAGTCCCCATATATGAGGGCTATGCTCTTCCTCATGCAATTCTTCGTCTTGACCTGGCTGGCAGAGACCTGACTGCCTATCTCATGAAAATCATGACTGAGCGTGGCTACTCCTTTACCACCACTGCTGAGCGAGAAATCGTTCGTGACATCAAAGAGAAACTTTGCTATGTCGCTCTTGATTTTGAAAGCGAAATGAATATAGCAGCTGCATCAACTTCACTTGAAAAATCTTACGAACTTCCAGACGGCCAAGTCATCACAATCGGTAATGAGCGTTTCCGTGCTCCAGAATCACTATTCCAGCCTTCCTTCCTAGGTATGGAATCCGTTGGCATCCACGAGACCGTCTTCAATTCCATCATGAGGTGCGACATTGATATCAGGAAGGACTTGTTCGCAAACAACGTTCTGTCTGGCGGCACCACAATGTACCCTGGTATTGCTGACCGCATGCAGAAGGAAATCACTGCTTTGGCTCCCTCGACCATTAAAATCAAAATTATTGCTCCACCTGAGCGAAAATATTCTGTTTGGATCGGTGGCTCCATCCTGGCCTCTCTGTCCACCTTCCAGTCCATGTGGATCACCAAAGAAGAATACGACGAGTCTGGTCCAGGCATTGTCCATCGCAAGTGTTTCTAATTATCATACTAAACAAATCAGTATTCAACTTGCCATGTTCTCATTTATTCTCAAAAATGATAACGTACGTCGGAATAATGTAATATCTATATTTTTGTTATTTTTTTTGTACGACAGTTGTTACCACATAAGCCTTTTTTCATAAACAGCAAATAAAAATACCATGAGAATAGTTAGTTGTATCAAAATACACCAAAATCTCTCTCTCTCTCATGCACACAAAAAATAATAAATTAATAAAAACAAAAAATAAGTATATAAATAACCAAAAATAAATAAATACAAAATAATTGATAAATTAACCTGTCCGCTGCGATTGGCACGGATTTGGCTTTCACTGGTAGCCTGGTAACATACGAATACACTCCCAGGTCTTTCTCTGCCTCTGTGGTGGATAGTGGAGTGCTTCCCATGTGGTATTGGTATGCTGGATATCCCTTCCCAAGGTGCAGGACTTTATATTTTTCTTCATTGAATTGTAGCAGCCATTTTTTTTTTCCATTACTGTAGCTTGGTGATGTCTTCTTGTAGGATATCCGCAGTCAAGGGATTGAATTTACAATTAATGACAAGCTTATATAAATGAATAAATAAATAAATATTCCTTCAAGTTACCCATAAACCTTAATAGGCTGTTAGCGCCGCTGTAAGATAACCAACCCCAGCCTCTCCTCATTTTCCTGCTGAGGATCGCTGGCATAAGTATACCTCAAAGAGTTTCTTTGGTCTCAACTCCTTCTTGCCTGACCAAAACATGTGATTTACAAAGTCAAACCAATATATTACATCTATTGTTAACAGCCAACAGTTGGATGTTATTGAAATTAAAGATATCACTTATCATTATATCCAATAAAAGCATGTGCCAAGTTGTTTTTATCTGAAAATATACTGTAGCTTTACATATTTATGACAAAAATACAAATGATCCGAATAGGTTGAAACTCGACACAATATAAAGGAGTACTTTAAGAAAATATCTATATATCCGTGCACAAACCCATTTCCCCCAGCCTAATTGTAAAAGCAGTTGCCTCACCAACCAAACTTGATATGTAGGTAGTATTTCCGCGGCAATAGAGAGCCAGGGTGGAAATAGCCACGGCGGGGGAGGCTGAGGCAGGTAGGATGTGCCCCAGTAATGTCAACAGTCTGGCCGTGACTCCCCACCCTACCCCTCAGCTCTAGTTTTCCCTTGCTCCTCTACGATGAATGCCTCCCAGCCACGCCCGCTCTTCCCGCCACACCCCCACCCTTCTCTCTCTCTCTCTCTCTCTCTCTCTCTCTCTCTCTCTCTCTCTCTCTCTCTCTCTCTCTCTCTCTCTCTCTCTCTCTCTCAGGCAATGCCTTCCCGTCAGACAAATTAAACAAATGGTCTCCATTTTAGCCAAGTCACAGCACAGGGTTTCGCTGACTTTTTTTCAGAGTGGTTGGAGGTGATGTCACACTTCCTAAAATAACGGCAGACGAAGGAACCTCCTATCTCGTAAGAGTTATTGCTTTTCTCCTCACCGACAAAACCACTTCTCCCTATCGAAAGTCTAGACACCTACCTCGTCTTGACCCTACCTCCCCCACACTCACCACCAACCCTAAGACAACGCCCCACTCACGCAACTTTCCTCCTCTCCACCCTCCTCCCATTCCATATGCAGCGCCCACCCACACTGCTTCCTCTGACTTTTATTAGCCTCAGCCTCGCCTAGAACAAAATATAAAAACATATCGATGTGCAGTCTAAAGACAATTTTGACAGGTAAGACCAACAATTTGGTTTCATGGAGCCAAGATTTTCATGTAGGTTTTGGTTATACTCCCATAGAACCCTTCAGCGCTCCACCCAACTCTTATTTAATTAAAACATTGGGATTACTTACATGTCAACCTACAGATAGCATGGAAATAAGGCAAAGATAGAGCTGAGTCACTAGAGAGACATGAGACGTGTTTTCTCGACTGGGTAACATAAGTCATTGTCTCTCTAATTACAGAAAGAGGCAGACAAGAAACAAATTTGTCTTCCCTTGGCGCACGCGACCCTTCTCTTTTTTTTATTTTCTTAACTGTCCGAAGTTATCCTCATAAGTATACTTCCATGTGTACCTTAAGGAAAACTTCACTAATATTTTGCTATTACTTTTATCCTATAAATTCCCTACAGTGCCTTCATGCCAATGTTAATCATCCTTCGTCTGCTCCTCCATTACTGCTCCATGACGTTGAACACTTGCCAGAGACTCTTATCTCAGCGAGTCATTCGGCTTCTTTCCCTTGTATCACTCATGCCCAAATGATATCCCATAAAAACTGTTGAATGTATTATCAGGCTGAATTCTAAGTCTCTTAAGGTTTAAGCCATACTTCTCTTCATTTTCAGAACTAATAAATGAGCACGTTATACATTTGCTTTTCTTCTTGTCATTACCCCCTTCAAGCAACAAAATATAACAGGTCATTTGACATAGTTTAAGGTTACTCGTCAATAAAACAAACATAGTTATGAAAAGTACCAAGAGTTGTAGGCGGGCCACTCACATTACGTCTTTTTTTAGTTGCGCGGTAAGCAGCAGGCAGGACCAAGAAGGATGCCAAGGAGTGATTTTAACACTGGATTGGCTTGTTGTGCGTTATTTCTGAAGGGGCGCGCACGTATATAAGCAGAGGTGAGAGTGACGCAGTCTGTAGTCTCGTACGGACTAAGGGTACAAGCACCTGTGTAGGTAGAATTTTCTCACGTTCACTTTTTGTGTTATGCAAAGACGTGTCTGTTTAGCGAATCGGCTTTTGTCACGCAGAGCAACGGGGTAAGAGTAGAGTAACGCGTTGACGCAACGTTTCTATGGCTTACTTGAACTGCCATTTGTAAATCTTAATCAAACATCAAGATGTCATACTTAACAAGATTTCTTCGAGAATATTTATTTTGCAAAAGCTATGACTTCTTTTATTCACTGAAAAGAACATAATGCATATGCACATCATTCGTTAAACAATCCACGTGCATGTACGGTGTAAGTGTGTGACAACCCCACATCTTATATTTTCAACTTGCTGTTATCGATTCCAAACAACAGAGCTATTTGCCTTATTGATAAAAGCGTGCCAAACTATTACTGTGCTGTACACAAGACAGCATGACGCTCCTGAGCTGCGTCGTCCCGCCCACTAACCAGATATCTGATTGGATTGAAAAATAGTATTAAGTTGCAATTATAATACTGTGAGGCTTAAATTGATCGATATCAAACAACATATTACGAAAACGTTTAAGAGTTCCACAGCAAATGACGAAACAAGTCATATACTGCCGCCAGTCACACCAAAGTTGCCGGTCACGTTGAAGGCTAAAGAAAACGGCGCCTGTATGCGACAAAGAAAACATGAATTTTGAGACCTGAATAGCCCATACTATGAGAGAAACTCGTCAAAACCTAAGCTTAAGTATATTACAAACAATGAAACTGAGGCTTCAATATTGTAAAACGATACATGCAAAACCTATAGTATATTCGTACGCTTACATGTATCACAACATAAATTGATAATTTTATATAGTATAGCTATTCACGTGTTACCTACAATTTTTTTTTTTTTTTTTTCAGATCCATACTAAAAAGAAAACAGCATGTGTGACGACGAAGCTTGTGCCCTCGTGGTCGACAACGGCTCCGGGATGGTCAAGGCTGGCTTCGCCGGCGACGACGCTCCCAGGGCTGTGTTCCCCTCCATCGTCGGCCGACCTCGACACCAGGGTGTGATGGTCGGCATGGGTCAGAAGGACGCCTACGTCGGTGACGAGGCCCAGAGCAAGCGAGGTATCCTGACTCTCAAGTACCCCATCGAGCACGGCATCATCACCAACTGGGACGATATGGAGAAGATCTGGCACCACTCATTCTACAACGAGCTCCGCGTCGCCCCTGAGGAGTCCCCCGTCCTCCTCACTGAGGCTCCCCTCAACCCCAAGGCCAACCGTGAGAAGATGACCCAGATCATGTTCGAAACCTTCAACACTCCCGCCATGTACGTGGCCATCCAGGCCGTGCTGTCCCTGTACGCCTCTGGCCGTACCACTGGTATCGTGCTGGACTCTGGCGACGGTGTATCGCACACCGTCCCCATCTATGAAGGTTACGCTCTACCACATGCCATCCTGCGTCTTGACCTGGCAGGCCGCGATTTGACTGCTTATCTCATGAAGATCATGACTGAGCGTGGCTACTCCTTCACCACCACGGCTGAGCGAGAAATCGTTCGCGATATCAAGGAGAAGCTTTGCTATGTCGCTCTTGACTTCGAGAGTGAGATGAACGTGGCTGCTGCCTCCTCCTCCCTTGAGAAGTCCTACGAGCTGCCCGACGGTCAGGTCATCACCATCGGCAATGAGCGCTTCCGTGCACCAGAATCTCTATTCCAGCCTTCCTTCCTGGGTATGGAATCTGTTGGCATTCACGAGACCGTCTACAACTCCATAATGAGATGCGACATTGACATCAGGAAGGACCTGTTTGCAAACAACGTTATGTCTGGCGGCACCACCATGTACCCTGGTATTGCTGACCGTATGCAGAAAGAGATCACGAACTTGGCTCCTTCAACTATCAAGATAAAGATTATTGCGCCACCGGAACGTAAATACTCCGTCTGGATCGGCGGCTCCATCTTGGCCTCTTTGTCCACGTTCCAGGCCATGTGGATCACCAAGGAAGAGTACGACGAGTCTGGCCCCGGCATCGTGCATCGCAAGTGCTTCTAAACACTTTAAATATAAAGTATATTTTTCATATTTCTATATTTATAAAATATATATAAAGTTAGCTATATATTTACTTATACTTATTTTATATATTGTTTATGTTTAGCTAACAAGAGTTGAAGGGAGTGTGTGTGTGTATGTGTGTGTGTATATATATATATATATATATATATATATATATATATATATATATATATATATATATATATATATACATATATATGCTTCCGGAAAGACAAAAGCCATAATTGCAGTTCCTCATTAATTATAGTGTATGACTGTTCTAATGATCTCTTTTAGAAATTATTTTGTCAATGGGTCAATTTTGTCCTGTTTTGTTTTTAAAGGTGCATTAATAAATCTTGCTTTTGAATTATGTGTTTCATTCATCAGCATCATAATTAAAATGACACACAAAACAAAATTTAGAGCCCTCAATAAATACACAATAGAGCAGTTTACAAGTGATGGCACAACAGCAAAAGGTGATCAGAACATTAACTTGAACAAAACAAGCGAACACGACTCCCCTCCAGTTACTGAGCAAGTGGCCATCTTTCACCCAACGTTTGATTACCAGCTTTCAACACCTTCAATATAACTCTAGAAGGATCGACTCGATGAAATGGGGTTAGACACTATCCATACAATTGTTGAACTATAGTCTCAAGAAGGAGTAATAAAATTCGCCCACACATCAGCACTGCTACTAAACTTTCCTTCAGCTATTTCCTTTCCTGACATCTCGTTCCTTCCTGTTGCTCCTTCCACCACCTGCGTTAATCTCTATCATCCACTTCCGTCCTCTCTCCCTGCCGTCATTATTGCAACCTCCCTTTCCTCTTACTCCTCACCTCCTGCATATTACCCCGCCGCCAAAAGTACAAATAAAATACTGTTGCCGATTACAAGATGCCTGTTCAACAAGATCTTGCTTATTGGAATCATGCAAGGTTTTGCTAATCTTCTTAAGAATAATAAACTTATAGAATAATAAACCGCGTCTATGTTCACATCCCACTCTTCTGCACACTAAATTAACAAAGAAGAAGAAAAAATAAATAAGTAAGAGCACTAAATGGTCGAGTTTCGCGTCTCCTTTACTGTCTGTCATTAAGGGAGTTTTCATGGGGGTGGTCTATTTTGGGGAGCCAGGCGGCTTTCCCCTTCGTTGTCCTTATAAGGAAGCGTAAAGTGTGTGTGTGTGTGTGTGTGTGTGTGTGTGTGTGTGTGTGTGTGTGTGTGTGTGTGTGTGTGTTAGGGGGGAGGATGAAAGGCGACGTAATAAATACAGAACGGAATGTTCTTTCTAATCAGGGAGGTGGTTAAACATACTTGATTCACCCGGCAGTAAAAAAAAAAAATGCAGATACTAATGGTTCTTCCACACATAAGCAATTCAATGGAAATAAAAATAAAGAAAGAGGAGTTGGTCAAAGAAAGTATTTGGAAACATTCTGGGAGGTATACGAGCGAAGACGCATAGCACCGCTGTCAAACACCTTGGATGTTTATATTTAGCACACGAAACTAACATGACCATATACGGTATGTGTGTAAGCGGCAAACTGTGTGAGGACCTTCACTCCCTTTTTACTACTTGGTCTGATCCACACCCACCACCACCACTACCCCAGAGGAAGCCATTCACACCCAAGACCCCAACCCACCCTACCACATACCGCTTCACCTTCCTACCGTCCTGCCACACCCTAATGTGCTTTTACTGTCCCTTTACCACCATTCTTAACCAAATATCTACCAAACATGTTGTTGATTTAATATTAAAGTACCATTTTTGGAGGTCAATAGTAATGAAGATAATAACAACAATAGCATCAACAAAATCAACTGTAAAAATAATAATAATAATAATAATAATAATAATAATAATAATAATAATAATAATAATAATAATAATAATAATAATAATAATAATAATAATAATAATAATAATAATAATAATAATAATAATAATAATAATAATAATAATAATAATAATAATAATAATAATAATGATAATAGCTAAGGAGAGCCTGAATTCACTTACAAACTAAATCATAAAGGTTCAAATAAAACATTATTTGCTTTTTAGGCAAACAAAACAGCCAAATGCAAAAAATTCATGCCTACCTAACTTCCATCATGGTGAATAACAGAGTTAACCACAAAATCACCTCAAATCATCACCCGTCTCTTCCAGTATCCTAATTTAAAATCTGAAGAGTAACTCCCTGTCTAGTTTTTAAGTCTATATATAGAAAACTGGTTTGGGTATCTCTATAAATATGTATATCAATATATGATAACTAGAGTCACATACCTTGTTTTTGCCAATGATGACATAATTCTTGCAGTGTTGCTAGAGGTTCTGGTGATAGATCTCAATGCACTGCATAAGGATGCATAGCCTTTGGGACTTCAGGTATTTTGGGCCAAGTTTGGAGGTACAGTTCAGTTCATACATTGATGTCTTGGAAAATTTCTCAAAACTTGGTAGTATAGGCAGAACAGCAGTATGTCTCTTACAGCAAACTGCATTCCCTACAGCATTATGGACTCAGACAGCCCAAGTACATATGAGACATCTTCAAAACTTGTGCAGATGTTCAAATATACAGATCTTCAAGTCACCAGTGCTCCCCGTCTTACTCTACAGGTGTGAAACATGGACACAAAATAGTGACGAAGAGGCAAACTGATGTCTTTGTCAATAAGTACTTACGCAGAATCATGGATATTGCTAGAATAACTAAAATTAGTTAAAGGGAGAGCATACACCCAGGGGCATGTCGCTTCACTCACTCACCACCTCCATTCCCGATGGTCCCCCTGAGCAAGCTCCTATACAGCTACCCTATCCAGCTCAAGTTTCTCCTGGCAGGATTGACTGACTTGTCCCATACAGAAACAGTGTCAAATTATGTTAGTTTTGTAATTACTTCATAAGACTGATTCAAGGTCTATAACTGCATACTCTGTGAATGCCAACTTCAACTATATGGGTATGTGGCACATTACCCAGGAATCAACCCAGGTGTCGTTTTTGCAAGAGACAATTCCAAGTGAAGAAGGCTGAGGGGATGCTCACAAAGTTTGTTACTTGAGTAAGCCCCTGGATCTCTCCATGTGAAACTTAGGAAGGAAAGGGGGCCTGCACAGAAACTTGCTCAGAGGGACCCATGTGGTTGGCATCATAGGATGGGGGAGGAGATGAGCCCCAATGACATATGCCCCTATTAGCTGATTTGTGCTTTGTGCTAATAATTATTTATATATTCTTGTATTAGCTTATCATTTTCTTGAGTAATCTAAAAACCAATCCAGGAAACCAAATATGACCCAATCCGACAAAAATGTGGGTCGACAGTCATCACTTTATGAGTTCACAAGTAAACCAATGCATCCAGTAATCAGCAATATCAAGAAATTCACAAAGGTGATGTCATTCTTTCACTTCACTTAAAGCGCAATTTCTTAACCATTATGTACAAGTAAAATCAGATCTTTTTAATCCCTGCACAAAGCAAACTAACATTATGAATTAGAACCTTGAAAAAGAGACATTCCTCATATTCACTCATCTGTATAGTACCTAGAGGTGACGTTTTGTGTAAGAATTTCTAAACACATCTATCAACACTTTTTTTTTTTACAGCAAGAGAAGCAGCTCAAGGGCAGAAAATAACAAAAACAAAAGAGCCCACTAGGTGCTCTGACAAAAGAAAAGAATGAAGGCCAAAAGAAAGGTCAATTTTGGCAGGAAAGGTGTCTTAATACTCTCCTCTTAATTAAAAGAGTTCAAGTTGTAAGCAGGAAGAAATATAGACAAAGGACGGCTGTTTCAGAGTTTACCAGAGGAAGGGATAAATGAATGATGATGCTGGTTAACTTTTGCATGAAGGATTTTAATAGAATAGGGATGAGCAAGAGTAGAAAGTTGTGTGCAAAGGGGCTGCAGGAGAGGGGGGAGGCAAGCAGCTAGCAAGTTCAGATGAGCAGTCAGCATGATAGGGATCAATAGAAGATAGAAAGAGGTCAATATGGCAGAATTTAAAAGGTAGATGACTGCTAGTACTTTGTGCTTGTATGTTACCCCTAAAAGAAAAATGACTATCATTTTGACTGGAAACACATCTGTAAAAACTTTTCTATTTACGAACCTGATATTTTTTACATGACATACCATTCAGCATTATTGAAAGAAAAAATAAGCTTTTATGAGGGTTAAAGTTCTCAAATTCTTCTGATGCACTGTCTGCTCTTGAATCAAAGTAAGAGAGTGACAACTGCTAATACAATATTGCTGATGGATGCAGTCCTACCAGCTACTAACTAAAGAAAATCCATAAGAATTTGGGCACACCAGCTTATATACCCAATTATCACACTGAAATATCTAAGCAACAAGGGTCCTAGGGTGAAACTGACTGGAAACTATTTGTAAACATTACTTGACATGATAATAACCCAACAAGGATAATAATAAAATTTATCATTTTAATCAAATATATTTACTTACATGGCTATAATTAAATGTGTCTCTCTGATCTTAAAAGACTTCCTCTATATGAAGTGGCTGTTAAGTGCCTATGCTATCCCAATCGATACATTTATATCTTGCATAAAGCAGTTCTTGCATCCTCTCCATTATTTTTATTTGCCTTTCATTATTGCCTATAACTTTTATAACATGTTCTAGACGGTTATAATTCATTTACAAAATTAAAAATATCCTAGAACATGACACCTAACTTAAGGCTAACCAAACAAAAAGAAGTATATATTTCATTTACCTTATGCAGTGGCCAGTGATAGCTTGGGGAGTGCTCCATTGTGTCAAATAGGCTAGATGTGGTGATGGTGCACATAGTGGAGACACTGGCTAAAGGGTCACATTTAAAGGCCCAGTGGGAGTTCAGCTCATCGTGCTTTGCCATCAAGCATAGCCCGACAGCCTACTTTCAACAGTCCCCATGTGACCCACTACCTCAGTATCTGCCACTACTTAACTGCATATACCTGCCAAAATATAGATTAAATCAAAGTGTGAATTATGAAAAAACTTCAAATCAACAAAATTAAACAGACAATCATTAACAGGCAATGATAATACAAATGAAAATAATTTGGATCTTATTCTAATGCAGGATCAGTACAACAACCTCATGAAAAAACTGATTAGCTAAGTGCACAAGATCATGAAATTCAGGTGTGTGTGTGTGTGTGTGTGTGTTATTTTGGTTTATTCTGTCTGTTACTGGCATAGCTGAGTGAGGTTCCAGATTTCTTTCCAATTGCTGCCCCCCCGGATGACTTCAAAAAGGATGTTGTGATGAGAGCTTAGTATAGGTCGTTCATTCCGTAATTTATTCAGCCATTAATCTAGATTGTGTTTCTGGCTCTCGACTGTTAAATCCCTGGCAGACGTAGCTGCTTCAAATCCCCAAATCAAGCAGCGAGATATCCAGGCACTTTAATATAGTAAGGTTGACCCACTCCAGAACAGCTAAATGTCTCCTTGTAGAAGCTATAAGCAGCACCTCTGTAACATCAATGGCAAACTATAAAATAGGTCCACAAATAAGCAGACAGACCCATGAAATGCTTCCTCTCTTCACATGTACTATTTCCAAAGGCCAAAAAGATCAGTCGGTGTTCTAATGAGTTGTTTTTTTACATTCATGGCACCTACAGAAGAGAGGTCAAACTATCAGAAGGGTGAAAAAAAAATACCCATGGAAAGGTCCACAGCTCCTACGAAAGTCTTGTCAAATGTGTGTGCTTGGGCGACTAAATGTTGAATAATATGGCCTAATGTCTCAAGGGAACACTTTCACAGTTCGCTATAATGGGTTAGTAATCCAAACCAATACCAAAGACGTCGAAAATTCCATGTGTAGTGTATTGCTACGTCTATATATACCAAGTCAAGTCACTCTGCTTCAAAACTGCGACCGGTATGCGCAGGAGGCGGTTTTGGGGCGGGGCAACAATATGACGTCACTTGGACTTAAGAAAAAAAATACCAGCCAGTTCAGGGGTGACTAAAGTTGGGGCCGTATGTGCACTCTGGATGTGCATTCTCGCCTTCTTTCACAGCGCATTCAGGCAAGCCACTGACGAAAAAATGTCTTTTTATTGTGCTATTGCGTGACTGTAATTTCAATGACTACAAACGGCGGTGTGGGGTGTGAAGGAGGGCATGTTGAAGTGACTGATTTAAATTAGTACGCCTTTCTTCGTTTTCTCAAAATCCCTGTTTCTACATTCTCTAGTTTGGCAGCAAGCAGTGTCGCGCATAAACCACGCCTCGGCCGTGTCTCCTCCCACAAACCTGCGTAGGACTTGACTTGGTATATATAGACTTAGACTTAGTATTATATTGGGTAGGCGGTGGCCGAACTGGTAGCGTACTGGGCCCACATTCACCGCGTGATGGACGACGCGGGTTCGAATCCCCACGCTACCACTCGGATTTTTCAGTCACCGCCGAGTGGCTAAAAACTACCCACATGCTGTCCTGAAGACCACCCATCAACCCGGACTCTAGAGGAAGCCGTCCAAGCGAATCAAGAACGAGTTCCGGGGGGCAGCATGAGCCAATGCAAGATGGCGCCACTATAAACACTCGCCTGCGCCAGAACGGGCTGGGCCGACCATCAGGCCCCACCTGGAAGAAGCCTTGGGCCGACCATCAGGCCCCACCGGGAAGACGCCTACCGGCGCAATAGGCAGCAACGTAAAAAAAAAAAAAAAAAAAAAAAAGACTAAGGTGTATTGTATTTATATTGAACGTTCAGAAATTTGAGGAAACAATATGGGAAATCTCTTGTGCATCTGGTGTTGCATTGCAAACCTAACCATTGTAGATTGTAGAAGATTGAATAGCTTGGTTTGGGCGATTACAAAGCCCCTGTGCTGGACTGTAAAATCGGCTCCAGTTCGACCAAGTTCACAGAAATTGATTTTCATAGATTTACATAGAAAATCAGACCACACAGACCCCATGGTCCAGACTTGGTGGTCTGTCCTTAAACCTAAGTGATTTTACATTAATCAGAAGACTCCAAAACGTTGCATTTCTACTCTAGTTGATATTAAGTTGAAGGAAGTGACGGTCGAGCTTTCGTATGAGTTTAGGGCATTTCTATGAGTTTATATGACCCTGGCGGTAGTTTGACTCTTCTTTAGTAGCATGAACCTAAAAAACAATCACTAGAACCCGAATGATCCCTTCTTTGCCCTTTAGAAATTGTTAATGTGAGAAGCAAGTGTCTAGACCCACGAGGCTATGGGGCGCCACATGCATGCCAAGCATGGAGGTATTAAGGGTGGAGTGGCTGTGAGGCGCGCGGTCAGTACTGTCTTGGGTGAGCCCACCGTTCTCCCCAGTCCGCCATATTGTTGTAGGGGCTGTCACTTCAGTAGCACTTTTTTTTACCCCATTTTACACTGTTTATACTTACTCATAATATGCTGGCGTGTCAAATGAAACGACAGTGTTACTGCTACCCATATATTGCATCCCAACAGGTTCTTTAGACTAGATATTATATATTATACATAGAATCACATTCCCCTAAATAGTACTAATTTAGGTAAAGATTCGTATTAGGTCCGTGCCAGTATCTCATAATCTACTTTATGAAACATCAGTATCTCTTCATATATCTTTTCTACAAACCTTCAACAGTCATGGAAACGCTTTGAAAATCGAATTCAAGGACTTATTTTTTACTCTTGAAAATAGGGGATAATGTTTACGAAAGCGCGTCGCCTCCACTGCTGGCCGCGGCGACGCTGCAGCCGCCGCAGCCGCAAAATAGTTCGCAGAGGGCTTAGGGTCGGGGAGCATATTTAAACTACTCCAACCGAACTTTACGACCTACTAACGGGGGGGGCTGCGCCCCCCTCGACCCCCCTTCTAACCCCTCCCCCCTCATGTATATGTGACTTATTTCACAGAGGAGGTATTTCTCGCAACACCCGCTGTAGCGTCGCCGCGGCCAGCAGTGGAGGCGACGCGCTTTCGTAAACATTATCCCCTATTTTCAAGAGTAAAAAATAAGTCCTTGAATTCGATTTTCAAAGCGTTTCCATGACTGTTGAAGGTTTGTAGAAAAGATATATGAAGAGATACTGATGTTTCATAAGGTAGGTAATGAGATACTGGCACGGACCTAAAACGAATCTTAACCCTAATTTATTCATCCTGGCTCTACTTCTGGCGCCTTTAAGGGATATTAGTCGTGCAGTAAACTGTCTGGCTGCATATCTGTGCCTGACCTGCAGACAGGTCTCGCCTACAGCCTTGATCAGTAACACAAGATGATTAGTGAACGGAACACTGTCTAACATGAGTTGTGCCAGGCTGGAGAAGACAGCCCTCTCTTGGAACTCACACAGTACCGTACAAGTGTTAAAATGTTGTGACAAGGTTACCTCCACGATGCCAAGGCTTCCGACTTGACCCACGCCTGCCACTGCCCAGCTGACACACTCCTGCCTCTTTCATCTCAATATATGGACACTGACTAACCAACCACACGTCATCTCTACACACAGCACTCACCTTAAAGCACATTGGCGTCCGAAATAAGGGTAACAGCACGCCATACACACAACAACAGCCAATCTCCCGCGCCGATGTTGCGAGAAATATCTCCCTCGCTGAAATAAGTCGCTCTGATGTTCACCACGCATGCGCACTGAGAAATACAGAGCAGGAAAGCATAATAATTTGCCTAGCTTTGTTCTAGTTAGTCCATTGGTGATCTTAGTGATGGTTGATATTGCCCACAAGACAACAACACACCAGAGCAACAGACTAAACAGGCAAGAACTGAGTGAACGTCAACGTGGGGTAATTCTAATAAGCTGCCCTATTCGTTTGTTATAAAGCCTTCTCTTGATTAAAATGGTTGCTCTGATGTTTGGGCAACGTATCTGAGCCGAAAGAGGACAAGTAAACGATATATGTTGGAGCGAAGTATAGAAAAAGTAAACTTGTTGGACCTCTCTCAGCGAACTATTTTGCGGCTGCGAGCTGATTCCTACAACACCACGCCATCTGTGTATAAATGTCAAAATCCTCCACTGTATGGGAACTACTATCAAGTTTAGTGAAATCAGACTTTATTAGTTCTCCCTTCTCCTTTGTTGAGTACTTTTGCAACAATAAACCATCAGTCAACCAACCAATCAATATTTTTTTGTTTGTAATAAAAAATAGATGTAATAGGTGTCCGTATTGACTTCTTGGTAGAGGCCGTGTCAGAAAAAAAGTTGTCTTCATTACTGAACACATGTTAAAGGCTTTTGTATATTATTATTGCATAATATGTGACATAAAAGGCTCACTTCAACAAGTCAGCGGGTTCAGCCACTCAAGGATAAGGAATAACAGAAAACCCGAATAGGCCTAGATGTATTTTGTGGTTGTGCCCTTGCCATCTCTTCTGTGCCATAAAACGAAAATTAACCATACCTCTCTTCCCTCATATATACGCACACACTGTGACTAATTGACATACAGAATAAATAGACGTCCTCACGATCATGACATGGCCTCAATAAATAACAATTACTTCAGGAGGCTACTCAGTCGAGAGGACAGGTAGACAGAGAGAAGGACACAGGTGGACTTGATGACCTTGTGTGGACCTTGGTTGTTGTTGTGATGTGAAGTGAGTTGATCGAAGTGACAGCATGAACTTGGCTCAGCGAGGTGGACTTGGCTGTCAAAGAGGCTGGGTGACGAGGTGACAGTCGCTCATAAATTAAAATCATGTGAAGGTAAATGTTTGGCCAGGTGAAGGGGATATAGGCATGTCTAAAGTGAGCGAGTTAGTAGTATGTGTGTGTGTCTGTGTGTGTGTGTGTGTGTGTGTGTGTGTCATTTTGATTGCGTGTTACTTCTTCGCCAGTGTATTTCATTCAGCTCACGAGATACAGATGCGGTACAGTAAAATTTCAATCACCTGCTTATAGTTTGCACCTTAACGAGAATTACACACTACCTGTTCGTCTTCTTCCTCATCATCCAGCTCCTCATCCAGCAAAATGTCGTGACTGCAAATATTTAGCGGATATTAACCTCAGAACTAAAGACCTTTCTGTTTTGTCAACTGAAAAATAAATCCTTGCCTATCTCGGCCACCTCGTACATGGGTATCCTGTCTATAATCCATCTTTGCTCCCTCCTTCACCTCCTCATCCTCATCCTTCTCCTCCTCCTCCTTATTCTGAAACTGAATGTTCTGAAGACTCGCTGGGAACGCAGGTGACACACTCTCTCCCTCACCTGACGTTGCAGCCACATGCGAGTACTGATTACACCTGCGTTTTTGGCGCATCCTTCCTCTTAGGCAACTGGCGGTGATTTGGTCCGTGTGTGTGTGTGTGTGTGTGTGTCATGAGTTTATTTTCATCCCTGGCGTCTCGAGTGTTATTCTCAGTTATGTTTCTGCCCCGAAGTTATGACAGGGTAAAGATGACAAAGGTATAAAAAAGAAGCAAAAGTAATGCATATTTGCCTTGTTACGATGCAGCCAAGACAGTCACATGTGCAGACAAATAGAGAGGAATGAGACACTCGTGCATGCAGACATACAGACAGGCAGAGAGACAGACCGACGGACAGAGGGGAGGAAATTTGCCATCAATCTCACTCTTCATCCTCACAATGTCGTCATTCACTTGTCGATTCAGAACTCAGTTTCGCTATCGGGTGATTCAGTTCGATGAGAATTTGACGCGATGCCAAACAACTGACCTTGAAGGGATAGAGGAAAGAATTATGCGTCACAGAGAGCGAGTCAGGTGAACATGGAAGAGGAGTCAAAGCAGTTCTACTTATTCGTCATCCTTCCTCTACCTCCACATCACGTCAGGAACAGTCTAGAGGTACTAGTGTGATAAACAAGCGACGTTGTTAATGTATTTGCTTCTCTTCTTTGCCACGGACTCAACCTTCGTTCACCGCCGCTTTCCGACCTTGGCTAAGGAATGGCATGTTTCATTAGGGAGAGGCTTAAACATTTTTTTTTATGATCAAAAGCGGAGCGATATTTTGTAGAGGCTCAACCTGTTAATGCTATTTAAAGAACCCATATCAATGAGAGCCCTCCAGTTAGTTGCGGACACTGGTAGGTTGCTGACCTGCCTGGGTTGGAGCGAGTCGGTGGGTGTGTTGGTGTGGATGTAGGCAAGCGTGTGGCAGCGTTCTTCAAGCTTTTCTTTTTGCGACTCGGTTTGTATTAAGCACCACCTTCATGACCTGTTTTCAAGACTTTTTACAGTGCTGAGGCCTCTGTGTGTGTCTTGCATTCTGGCAGCTATAACTTTGTGAAGAGGTATAGTATTATGAAACGATAGCCTTGAAGAGAAACTGAACTACCAAGCTCCGTTAATCCCCAATCTCATCTCTATGTAAAAACTTTTAATAGCCACTTCAAAGACTTCGTTCACGTTATTGGTCTTGGTCGGGTAAGGTGAGGAGAGGAGAGGGGAGGGGAGGGGGAGAGGGGCGGCGCACCTTGGTTGATATGACATTTTGTCGTGCGGCGGCCATGGGGTGTGTGTGTCCTGCGGTGGTCAGTGTTTGCCAAGCGGCGGGTACGGTAATACACGGACTCAGAGGAGTTGATCAGCCACACCACCACCACTCAGTGACTCTCTGGTCTGTCAAGTGTGTTATGATTGTATCGTTCTAACTGAATCAGGATCTAGACGTAGGCGGATCACAGGGCTATAATAGTGTGTATCGGTTATAATGAATTTTCCTATTAATCAACTTGGCTTTCAGCAGTGAAATGAACAGTGAAGGGTACCTGAAGGTGATTAGGTTGCAACAGTCATTGTAAGCCCCTTATATGAGTATATATATATATATATATATATATATATATATATATATATATATATATATATATATATATATATATATATATATATATTGCATGGATTGTATTGATTCGCAGGTGCTCACAAACTTAACTTAGCAGTAATTCAGGAAAAGATGCGACATTGTTATTTATTTTCAAATATACACATTGTATCTACCGTTTTCAAACTATTTTTCTTTACAGGCTAAAAGTTCACCATGTGTGACGACGAGGCATGTCCCCTGGTAGTGGACAACGGCTCCGGCCTCTGCAAGGCGGGCTTTGCTGGCGATGATGCCCCCCGATCTGTCTTCCCCTCCCTCGTCGGCCGCCCTCGTCACCAGGGTGTGATGGTCGGCATGGGACAGAAGGACGCATACGTCGGTGAAGAAGCACAGAGTAAACGCGGTATCCTAACACTTAAATATCCTGTTGAACACGGCATCATCACCAACTGGGACGACATGGAGAAGATCTGGCACCACACCTTCTACAACGAGCTCCGCGTCGCTCCTGAGGAGTCCCCAACACTGCTGACGGAGGCTCCCTTCAACCCTAAGGTCAATAGGGAAAAGATGACGCAAATCATGTTTGAAACCTTTGGTCTTCCATCAACATATGTAGCCATCCAAGCCGTGCTCTCCCTATACGCCTCAGGCCGCACTACAGGCATCGTTTTGGACTCAGGAGACGGAGTAACCCACTGTGTCCCAATTTTTGAAGGCTTTGCTCTACCATTACGCCATCAATCGTCTCGACCTGGCTGGCAGAGACTTAACAAATTACCTCATGAAAATCCTCACCGAGAGGCTACTCCTTCACCACGAGCGCTGAGCGAGAGATCGTAAGGGACGTTAAAGAAAAACTCTGCTATGTGGCTCTCGATTTTGAGGATGAATTTCACCAGGCAGCTCAATCCAACGCACTAGACAAGTCCTACGAGCTGCCTGACGGCCAGATCATCACCATCCGTAACGAGCGCTTCCGTGCACCCGAGGCGTTCTTCTCACCCTCCAAGATCGGGATGGAGGCGGAGGGCATCGATACGTTTGTCTACAATTCTATAATGAAGTGCGATATCGACATAAGAAAAGATCTCTTTGCTAATGTCGTCATGTCTGGTGGCACCACCATGTTCCCGGGCATTGCTGACCGAATGCAGAAGCAGCTCTCCAACTTGGCTCCCTCTACCATAAAGATAAAGATAATTGCTCCTCCCGAACGTAAATACTCCGTCTGGATCGGTGGCTCCATCTTGGCCTCTCTGTCTACCTTTCAGTCTATGTGGATCACCAAGGAGGAGTATGACGAGTCCGGCCCCAGCATTGTCCACCGAAAGTGCTTTTAAACACACACACACACACACACACACACAGATGAGTCAACACTTTCTGGCTCAGTTCGCGAAAGTGTTGCCTGTCAGTCCTCGAGGCCACCGTTTCAGTCACATAAATCACTGACAGTTTAAAATAACACATCAACTATTTTAATCAAATGTACGTGAGACTGTGATTTAGCCTAGACAGTTGTGTAAGCTTCCGTATGTAGGCCAAGGGCTGTGAGACGTATACATGACAAATTATTAATAAAGACTATTTTATTGACAAGGCTGTTCTAATGTTCTATTATGAACCCTTTTCGAAACTCCATCCGACTCTGATCGTTTTTCAGCCTCCTATTACCTATATAGTTATTTTAATCTCATAAACATCTATATACAGATCTACTTCAGCCCCTAGCAACCTCTGAAATATTTAACACAGGTCAACCCTAAGGCAACCCTAAGGACCCCTTCAGATATATCTAATTTAAGTGCCTAACAACCTCTGCACAATTTTGTTGCTAAGATCAGTATTTTCAGACGTTGGCGCCTCTCACGCCAACAATTTCCAAGGGCCGAAAAGACCATCATTCGGGTTCTCATAGGTGTATTTTTTAGGTTCAACGTACAGGGCAAAAGTCAAACTACCACAAAAGTTATAAAACTTTCCCAAGAAATGCCCCAAACTCCCACGAAAGCCTTGTCAAATGAGTGCTTGGGCGCCGAAATGTTAAAGAAAAATTTTACACTAAGCCCCCATATGAAACTAAGAGAAAAGGTATAATTATATGGATATTTTTTGCCGGAAATGGGCATTGCTCACCCTCACATTATGGGCCCTCCTCTACGACAGTGCTCTCTCTCTCTCTCTCTCTCTCTCTCTCTCTCTCTCTCTCTCTCTCTCTCTCTCTCTCTCTCTCTCTCTCTCTCTCTCTCTCTCTCTCTCTCTCTCTCTCTCTCTCTCTCTCTCTCTCTCTCTCTCTCTCTCTATATATATATATATATATATATATATATATATATATATATATATATATATCATTTAACGCCCATACAACATATGTATATAGCTCTGTCCAAAGTCCCCAAAAGCTTTACATCTGCAGAGCTTCTCTTTCCTGATGCCTTCACATTTGTCGTTAAGCTTCTTCGGACCAAAACAAATCCATCAAGAGTCACGTTGTAGGTGTCGGCGGCCAAGTGTCACAAGCGGAACGCAAGACATCCACCTCGCGTTTTAGGTTACCAAATGATGCATGCGTGGGAGGCGCTCACGTGACACACACACACACACACACTGTTGGCCTTAACGATGTCGAAAACAAGACATAACGCTGCCTCTGCCAAGATATTGCATAATAGAGAGGGACGTGATGCCGCTCATCCACCACCATTATCATACGTGGCAGGTGACTCAGAGGTGATGATGATGGTTTTCTTTTTGTTGTTGTTGTTGCATCACGTATCTCCAAAATATTTGCCAATTGTGAACCACTGCTTTTTTCATTTCTCCAGAAGTACACAAGAGACTATCAAAATGACTTGCTCTCTCTCTCTCTCTCTCTCTCTCTCTCTCTCTCTCTCTCTCTCTCTCTCACACACACACACATATACAAAGACAAGTTGGCTGAGTCCCTTATGGTGATGGTGGTAGTATTGTATTAACTTTAGTGTAACAAGGGTATTCAGGGTATAGTTCCTGACCATTTAATTAAGAACACACACACACACACACACACACACACACACACACACACACACACACATACATGATATGATATCATTAAATGCTCAATAACAACTGGTGAAGTGCCAAAGGAGTGGCGGAGGGCCGAAGTGGTCCCCATATACAAAAGTGGAAAAAAGGAAGAACCCCTGAACTACAGACCTGGTATCATTGACCTGTGTAGTATGCAAAATATGTGAGAAAGTGATAAAGAAACAATGGACGAAATTTCTAGAAGAGCATAATATAATTACAAATAAACAATATGGCATTACAAAAGGGCGCTCATGTGTAACAAACTTACGGAGCTTTTACTCAAGAGTGACAAACAAAATACAGGAGAGGGACGGATGGGTTGATTGCATTTACTTGGACCTAAAGAAGGCATTCGACAAAGTTCCACATACAAGACTACTATGGAAGTTGGAGAATAAAGGAGGACTGAAAGGGAAAATGAAGAACTGGATGGAAAGTGACTTAAGGGGAAAAGAGATGAGAACAGTGGTAAAGGACATGAAATCAGAATGGAGTACTGTAGAGTGGAGTGCCTCAAGGATCAGTGTTGCCACCAGTACTTTTCCTAGTATATGTAAATGACATGCCAGAGGGAGTAAACATTTATATGAGCCTGTTTGCAGACGATGCAAAACTGCAAAGACATATAAGAAACAGTAGGGACTGTGAAATTCTGCAAGATGACCTGAACAAGATTTGGAAATGGAGTATTAAATGGGAGATGGAATTCAATGTGAAGAAATGTCATGTAATGGAAATGGGAAAGAGTGATGGGAGACCAAAATGAATGTATAAAATGGGAGATGGAGAAATATTAAAGGAAGTTCAAGAAGAGAGAGATCTGGGAGTGACAATACAAGATAATCAACAGCATGAGAGTCAGGTTAATAGGATATTCGGTGATACGTATAAAATGGTGAGAAATATAGGATTAGCATTCCACTACATGGATAAAGATATGATGAAAAAGTTAATGACCACTATGATTACACCAAAATTGGAATATGTGGAGGCGGTGTGGTCTCCCCATAAGAAGAAACACATGAAAAAAAATAGAAAGAATACAAAGGATGGCAACAAAAATGGTTCCAGAACTGGAGGGATTGACATATGAAGAAAGATTAAAGGAAATGGACCTACCAACACTGGATCAAAGAAGAGAAAGGGGAGACAAATACAAATTTATAAATTACTGAGCAAAATGGAAGAAGTAGATAATGAGAAGTTACTACTAAAAGAAGGAATAAACACCAGGAACACAAGAGGACACAGTAAAATATTGAGAAAAGGAAGATGCTTGAGAAATATAGAGGTTTGGAACAGACTAAGTGAGGATGTAGTGTCAGCGAAGAGTGTGCAAAGCTTTAAGGAAAAGTTGGACAAATACAGATACGGAGACGGGACCACACGAGCATAAGCCCAGGCCCTGTAAAACTACAACTAGGTAAACACACACACACACACACACACACACTACGGAAACTATAACTGAAATACACCACTACTTTCACATTTCTATTTTACCATATGGCACAGTATTTCCTAAAGATGTAAAGCATATGTGCCCTCAGTCTTGTTCTCTTCAATATGCTGTCCCATCCATGAGTATAGCCTTTAATACTGAAGGAATGAGAAACAAAAAGCGATGGCTGAATTTTCTGTTTTCAATGGCCTTCATTATTTAAGGTAAAACTATCTCCTCACTTGTCTGCTTTCACTGAATAGATAAAAACCTAAAACTGGTCTCAGATATGCAGAGAAAACAAAAATAACACATCACCACTTTGAATTTTTATTTAATTACTCATCATCAGCAAGAAGAGAAAATTTGTTTTGCACACTAGGTAATGTTCTTTCATCTTCAATCTCAGCTTCATCAATGTCTTCCTCAATCTCGCCATCTTCACCCTCATTCCCATCCTCACCCTCCTCATCCTCCTCTTCCTCCACAGCAGCCTTTTGACACAGACTTCCTTGAATAAGCTTAATGTCTTCCATTCGTGGGTCAGCTTTCAAGTTTTCTGAAGAGACAACATATTCATGACCACAATAAGGAATCCCACCAATCATTAGCCTGATATTTTACCTGAATTGCCAATATAGCCCCATTAACCTTACATCTACTTAATTCATTTGAACAAGAATCCTACACCTCCACCCATTTTTTAAGTTTTTACTCCTCCCTTTTCCTATAACTTTGTAATTTCCTGTCATAAATAACAGCACACTAATACATTCAACCCCTGACCAAGAATGTTCAGTACTCACCATGCTCTTGAGAATAGCCAGGAGGCCGCAGGTACAGCACAAGAGACTTCTGTCCAGTGAGGCAAAACCGCAGTAACTCATTGGCAGCACGAAATGCGTCTGGTCCTCCTTTAGTACGGAGAAAATACCCTCGCTTTTTGGCCCATGCTGGCATTGAGAGATGTGATATGGATGTTAGTATGGGTGTAGAGTAGTAAAGCTATGGACAAGCTAATACACATCAAGCATAATTTTATGCATATGTGTGTCTGTCTTAGAACTACATGACTTCAGAAATGCCATCTGCCCTGAGCATGGTAACGTGTGTCAATGGCAATATAAAATGTGAAAAAATCTCAGCTAGTATAAGGGCAATACCTGTACTTTTAATAGAACAATTATGGCAACAATCTTGCACACTTCATGTTGTATTCAGGCCTTTCTCCTCCTCCACTTCATAAATTTACAGGCAACATCACCACCTGTATTCTGCATGATACACAAGGATGAGCACTCACCTTCACAAATCTCAAAAGCTGTCCACTTGTCCTGCCTTCCTGGTGAGTCACTAGGTTCCCTAAAGTAGTCCAGCCCCAAACAGGCAGGAATGTCCAGCCGAGTGGCAATGTAATGCACTACACCAATGGGGTCCCGCACCTGTGCTATTGGGTAGCTGCCCAGGATAACCTGTGGGAGGAATGGTGATAAAATTATGAAGAGAGGACACAGTATTATAACTAGATCTACAAACTTTCAAGAAACTGCCATATAAAAAGAAAAGGGCTTAATAAACTTAAATGAGCAAGGATGACCATAAAGCTAAACAGAAGATATAGGTTAGTACAGTAAAACCTTTATAACTCAGCATGATAGGGACTCTAGCTTTCCCGAGTTATTCAATTTTCCAAGTTATGCAAATCCCTCATTCCCCTTCCCCCCATTTGCATATAGTCAAAAAAAATTGAAAACACTGCACTACCTAGCAACAGTATAAGCTTAAATTAACACTTATCTATGAAGGGGGTGTTGTAGTCATGTACTCCAAGCAGAAAACACGAGGGTGTTTGATGAGTGAGCAGGGAGAGTGAGGGTACATGTTTTTAAAACAGTAATAGTGCGGGCAAGCCTTGACAAGTATATATCACGAGATGTTGAGATAAATCGGCAGCATACCAAGATGAATCAGAGTGCTGGAGAGTGAGATCAGGTGGCCCAAATGTGGATACATGTTCAAAGAAAATGCGGATGCAGTTAAAATGCGTCAATATGCCGAGATGCATGAATTTTTTCCATCTTTTTTTCGTTATTTGTTTGAATTCAAAATTTATTTTATAACCCCTTCACTCCGGCAACGCCGACGTCGGCGTCTGACGGGCGTCTAACGCCGTCACTGTATGGAAAGGGTTAGTCCTCTTCTAAACCTCTTAATCCTCTTCTAAACCTCTTAAGAAGAAATGGAAGAGGATTAAGAGGAATTTAGAGGAGGATTGAGAGGTTTAGAAGAGGATTAATCCTCATCCATTTCCTCTTGACCCTTTCCATACTGTGACACCGACATCTGTGTCATGGATGGAAAGGGTTAATTAATATTTCGGTGCATTGCTGAGTTATATCAAATTCCGAGTTATACAGTGCCGAGTTATAAAGGTTTTACTGTACTTCAAAATCAAGTTGCTGATGGCATAAACTAATTCCATCCTTACTAGGAAATCACTGCAAAGTCAAAATGTATCATCATATACATGTGTGTGTATAAATGAGCAGCAGCATACACATACCTGCAGGGGCTTGGTGACAGTGGAGGGAAACACCAGGCCAGGACAGTCACACAGCCTAACGTTCTTGGTGAGGAAGATGGTCTGGAAGTGCTTGGTGTGTCCTGGGGTTCTGCTCACACTTACCACCTGAAACATGACCACTTTAGTTGACCTTGTTTCTACTCATGAAGACCTATTAATCCACGATAGTATTGAAACATGATGACAAAGGAAACAAAGGGATGAAAACCTTAACAAACAAACCTTCTTTCCCATGAGAGCGTTGATGAGGGAAGACTTGCCCACATTAGGGTGTCCGATGGTACCCACAGTGAGCACTCCATCTTTGCAGCGTTGGTGCACCTCAGGAAGGGTGCTGGGTGCCTCTTGCACCTGTGTCCCCTCTATGACCTCAACTCCATCATCAACATCCATTTCTCTTTCCTCTTCAATCTTCTTCCTCCACTGTGCAAAGTCAACTGAATGGAAGAAATACCTGGCATTATACTGATGTAGCTACAGTACATTCAAAGGATCTTCAAGGGTTGTGGATGCCATGAGTATCTAATGAAGCGACACATAATATGTAATCAACCCTCTCGCGCACCGTAAGTTTCCAACAAGTTTCTGTTACACTCACCATGAATTTCTCAGGCCTAACTGGCCAATAAATTTGATATCAATGGCTTCATAAAGACTTGTACTAAAACATGCGCAAATAAAAATAGAGGAAAATAAAAAATACAAACTCACTTCAAGTCTCCATATAGAGTATTGTAGACAATAAATCCTAAGTACCAACTCTTCCCCACTCGCTAGCTTGAAATTTTGTGGGCCAACTTTTTAGCTGAATATATGTTTTGAAGCGGAATTTAGTGGAAGTTCTTATGGTAACCTCAAAATCCTCATACGCCTATTAGTTCCCAAGTTACACCAAGAAAACTGTATTTTTTCCTTTCCCGTCAGAGTAGGGTAACAAAATCGCTCCACACTCCTCATCTACACTCCTTAGAAAGGTGGTCATATGTTACCATTAAGAAACTTATCCTAACAAATGACCCTCCCATATTTGATGAACTTTCATGGAAAACTTAATTTTTAATCAATTTTTAAAAATTTTATGACGCGTTTCACGTCATCATGCGCGAGAGGGTTAAGACAGACTAGATGAAGCCACACAAGAAGATATTACTGAACTGAACAAGTATGAAAGTAGAGAGAAAATTTTATATGAAAGGATTTCATCACTGTGCTTTCCTTAATACTTACTAGTGTCTCCCACCAGTTTCTGGCATGCCTCCACCAGCCTGAGGGAACTATTAGCTGCCATCCTTAGCCTACCCCTGGGGTGGCGTCGACCCTCAAAAGAGGAGAATGGGACCACCAAGAGCTTTGGAAAGGCATGGTGGAAGTAGTGCTCCCATGCCACCACCACCTCAGGAGGGAGGAGGTCACACTTGTTGAGGATGAGGACGATGCCCCGGCCCTCTTTCTCTGACAGGTAGTGGTATAGGTAGGGTGGAAAATGAGCCACCTGCAATGGGTGTAGGAGTAGAGAGGATCAGTTATTTTAGTGGATTGCAACTTGCAATGTATATTTGATGCTCCCTAGGTTTCAGAATTAGTTAATGCATATTATTCCACATCAATGGCCCATATGAATACTCCCCAAAGATTTTACCATGCAAATTGCACATTTAGGGAGGAATCCCTATGCCTTACAATTACAATGCCTTCTTTGAAAATAATAAGCATATTCCTCCCCTTGCAATGTCATTTTCTCACCGGGAAGCGGGCATCCACAATGACCAGCAGCACATCAGACATCTCTGTGACACGCCACAGTTGCCTCCATGTCTCCAGGTTCAGCTCATACAAGCTCAGGTCAGACCCAGAAAACTCCCGATCCAAGTTTTCACAGAAGATCCTGAAGTGTCTGTTCTCACTAGCATCCAGTTCCCTCTTTGACATGTTCTTGTTCCATTCTGGTCTGCTTGGGTATGCAAGGCCTGGAGGGTAGAACTGCTCTGTTGATGCCTCAAGTTCAATTTCTGGGAGAAGATTGATTGCCATGTAATGGACAGCTTTCCTCTTTCTAATCTCTTGTCGTGTCTCCTTACGAAACTTAAGGTTGTATCTGGAATGAGGGATGGAGCCAATGAGCCATCTGTGTCACTATGTGCATGGTCTGATCTAATGAAAATTTGGTGTGAAGTTGAGCATATGGTTAAAGAGTTGTCTTTGGGATGTAAAAGTTAGCACACCAAATCTTTAGTTTAAGTCTATGCTGGGGCATTTACCACACAGCCAACTATGGCCGCCAGGTCTCCAGGAATGAAGCAATGACACTGGTCTCTGATCATAAATAGGCCTTAGCCCACCTTTACCTCTCATAAATCTAAAATCAGATATAATACATTTGTAGACTGCAGGTTCATACACAATCTCCATATTAGATAACTCAACTAGCCAATTATTTTCTCTAACAGAAGGGTTGATAATTGAAAAAAAATTACAACAGATGCGAGATTAAGGAAAGGCTGAAGCTTCCTCATTGTGATTATTCAGTCGCCTGCCTTACCTGTTGGCATTACCACTAGCGTCTGGCTGACGGTTGACACACTCCACATCCTCCAGATAGTCCACCCCTGTTGCACCTCTTCCCTCCTGCTGCTGGCTCAGAGTACTGGAAGGGCCATGTGTCTCTGTCTCATGGTGATGCCTCTCATCTGAATGAAGTATTTTCACATAAACAAAAAAGTGACCTCTATCTATGCTTCTTTAGGAGAGTTTTAATAAAATACATATGATTAGGCTCTGAAAAATAAAGCGCAGTGTACCTCTCTCAGCCAGCAACTAATTAACTTGATGTGCCTAACCTTCTTAACACAGTTAGTCATTAATCTTCCATAACAATGCCCATTAAAGAATGAATACCATTATTTCACAAGGCTGAGCAACCTCTACAAGTTAGGTTAGGTCCAGTGAAATTTGACAAGGTGAGAATAGCTTAAAGTTGTAGGATTAGAATATATTCTTAGTTAGGTCATTTAGTTACCTGATCAATTTGATTGCTTGTCTTGCAATTTAAAATATGGCCTGTTTGCAGAATAATTACCAATTGGTATTTAATGAAGATTTTTTTCGGTAAATATGGAGTCACTGCATGCCTCCAATATTGATCCCACGAGAATAATAACCTTTCCAAGGTCTCACATACTGTTGTACTTCTCTAGATTTACCAGTGCTTCATACATATACTGCATCTACAAGTGATGATAAGAAATAGCAGATATTATTCCTCTCCACTTCAACAAACTCAAAACACCTGGTAGTGGGGAGGGCTATGAAGACCAGGGAAACTGTCGGGTAGAAGCAGGTATTGCAATGATGCTGTCTACCTGAAATGAAGCGCTTCTGTGCTTTACTTACAGCAAAAATATATATTTTCTCAATAAATCCCCCTATGGCGGCGCTGTGGGGCAGCGCCATTTTGATGGATGCCAACGAGTGATTGCATCTGTTTATGTTCATAAGCGGAAGGTGTTATGTGGGGGGGTTCCAGGGTGGGCACAGTCTCCCTTGGGGGGTCGAAGCCCCCCCGTTAGAGGTTAGGTTATATAAAGTTCAGTTGTAGTTTAAATATGCTCCCCCACTCAAAAATCCCAGTTTCCCACGACTTCCCCAAGATCGTTGGGGAAAGGGGATTAGGCCTTTTTCTTTACTTTTAAGTACTTGCGCCTTGATATTATGGTTGAGGGACATGTATTTCATCCCTTAACTATAATTTGGAGGCGTAGTTATTAAGGTAATATCATATTTTGGAGGAACGGAGTACGTAACTCTCCATTACCTTTTTTTAACCTATTAACAAATTTTACCTCAAAGTTTTAGGAGGTCCAACCACTGAGGAGTCACACTCATGAATGTGTCAAAGCCTCACCTTCCACTCTGCCACCACCAAGGAGTCTGAGGGTCAATATCACCAATCTTAACTGTCAAGTGTGCCAAAAACATTCACAGTTAAATTTTAGACAAAACATATAATAATCTCCAAAGGCAGGAAACTATGAGCTTGCTTGAACTCTCTGAAAATACAACTAGGGAAGAACACAGCTTCAGGAGGTAATATTAGAGTGGAAGTGGAGGAACCAGGTGATAGAGAATGGTGGTCATAGTGGCTCGTTCCGTTATTAGAAGCCAAATTCAATGACGCAGAACCCTTGGAATGGCAGCAGTGACCCCAAGACTCTATACAGCGGACACCCAGAGGCATGACATTCCCTTGGTAAAGTGCTCAGTAAAATAAAAACTCATCACTGCTCGGCCTCACCTCCACCCCCCTTGATGAGCACCTTCCTGGATTTACGTGCCCTCAGCTGCTCCTTTTTCTTCTTCCCACTGAAGGCAACACTCCTGTGGCTCTGCGGCATTGCAAGCACCAACCCCTGCTTGACCAGAGGCAGAGATCAAATGAGTGTGCCACGTTAAACAACACTGCAAAATATGGAGAAATGATCTTGATCTTGATCTTGATGTCACAGGTGGCTCGGGATTTCTCCCCAGCCAGGCCTTTGTATCGGCAGCTCCTGTGAAAAGAAAACAAAACATGCGGGAAGTCAAAGTTCTCGGGGCAAGATATCATTCCCTACATCTTTCACGCCACATGCCTTCCAAGAACTCTTTCACTGCCTCAATCACTCGTCCACTCGTCTCTCCACTGAGCCCCAGCAGCAGCACCATCCACTCCCTTCCAGTCCTCCCGTTTACTCCACGTCCCATCTCGCTCAAAAACACATGCATCATCTTCGTTCTCTCCCTGTCATACTTACATAGATTTACATAGAAAATCAGACCACACAGACCCCATGGTCCAGACTTGGTGGTCTGTCCTTAAACCTAAGTGATTTTACATTAATCAGAAGACTCCAAAACGTTGCATTTCTACTCTAGTTGACATTAAGTTGAAGGAAGTGACGGTCGAGCTTATTTTTGAAGGAGTCAATCGTGTTACACTGGACCACTGACGGTGGAAGCTTATTCCATTCTCGCACTACAACGTTGGTGAAGAAAAATTTGGTGCAGTCTGAATTTACTTGTCTACATCTGAGTTTTACGCCATTGTTCCTCGTGCGCAAAGTGTCATCGATCATAAACAATGTTGATCTGTCTACATTCGTGAAACCATTAAGTATTTTAAAACATTCGATCAGTTTTCCTCGGAGGCGACGTTTCTCAAGAGAGAACATGTTAAGGGTAGAAAGCCTTTCTTCGTAGGATTTGTTGCGCAAGGAAGGGATCATTTTCGTTGCCCGACGCTGAACACCTTCTAATTTAGCAATATCCTTTGCATGGTGGGGAGACCAAAACTGTACCGCATATTCCAAGTGGGGTCTGACTAAACTGTTGTAGAGCGGGAGTATTACATCTTTATTCTTGAATACAAAGTTTCTTTTAATGAAGCCCAACATTCTGTTCGCTTTATTTGCTGCATCGATGCATTGCTGTGAGAATTTGAGGTTTGACGCGATTTTGACCCCAAGTCTTTGACGCATTGAACGCTTTTGAGTTTAACGCCGCGCATTTCGTATTCGAACTTCTTATTCCTCGTTCCAACTTGAAGGACCTGGCACTTGTCTACGTTAAAGGGCATCTCCCATCTATCCGACCAAGCTGAAATTTTGTGCAAATCCTCTTGGAGGCTTTGCCTGTCTTCGTCAGTGAGAACCGAGTTACCAATCTTTGTGTCGTCTGCAAATTTACTAATGCGGTTATTGAGTCCAACATCCACGTCGTTGATGTAAATAATGAAGAGCACTGGGCCAAGGACCGAGCCCTGACGCCACTAGTGACAGGCGCCCACTCTGAGTTAAATCCGTCAATCACTACTCTTTGTTGTCTGTTGCTCAACCAATTCGCGATCCATTGGTTTACTTGACCGTCAATACCTATTTGCTTTAATTTGTAAAGTAATTTATGATGCGGGACTTTATCAAACGCTTTCTGAAATCAAGAAAGACTACGAACAGTGATTTGGTTACGTCATAAACAGAGAAGAGGTCGTTATAAAAGGTTAATAGGTTTGATAGGCAGGATCTTTTGTTTCGGAAGCCATGTTGTGAGTCCCCAATCAATGAGTGGCTTTCAAGGTAATTCACAATTTTGTCTCTAATTATGCCCTCAAGTAGCTTACCTACAACCGAAGTTAGACTAATGGGCCTGTAATTACCTGGTACTTTTGGTCTCCTTTCTTGAAAATCGGTGTCACGTTAGCCTTTTTCCAATCTGAAGGTACGATGCCTTGTCGCAAGGACATATTGAATACGGTTGTGAGGGAGGAGAGTATTTCGCTCTTTGTTTCTTTCAGCAGAGTTGGATGTACTTTGTCAGGTCCAGGACTTTTATTTGTTTTAAGTGAATGGAGAGCTTTAAGGACTTCATCGGTTGTTATTTCAAAATTAGGCAATGCATGCTCGAGATTTACAATAGTACTGGTGTTGGTGGTAGCGAGAGGAAGACTGTTAGTATTAAACACCGAGGAAAAGTAATTGTTTAAGAGGTTTGCAATGTGTTGGCTGTCAGTCACTAGTGCACCGTCGCTGCTTGTTAAAGGTCCAATACCACTTTTGATCGCCTTTCTGTTGTTTATGTAACTAAAGAAAGATTTCGGATTATTTTTACAGTTGGCTGCAATATTTTCTTCGTATCTACGCTTTGCCTGACCTACTAGTCTTTTTACTCGTCGCCTGGCATCATTATAAAGTCTAATGTTTTCGGGCGTGCTTTGTTCTTTCTTTAACCTGTAAAACAATTTTCTCTCATTGACTGATTGTTTAATTTCGCTATTAAACCACGGTGGGCTTTTATTAGTGTTAATTCGCTTCTCGCACAAGGGGACGAATGTGTTCTGCTGAGTGAGTAAGTGATTTTTAAAACAGCCAGGCTTCCTCTACGTTGCCGTCATCTGATAGTTGTATTTCTGTTAGTTTTTGTCGGATTTCTACGAAGTTAGCTCTTTTGAAATTGGGCACCTTTACTTTATTTTCAGTCACTGATGATTGAGCTTTAATGTCGACGCGCACTAATTTATGATCGCAAGAACCGAGGTGTTCTCCTACCGTGACACTACTGATTAGGTTATCTTGGGTCGTTATAACAAGGTCGAGTATATTATTTTGTCGAGTTGGCTCAGAAACCATTTGGCTTAGATAATTTTCTTCTAGAAATTCGATCATTCTATGTGACTCGCCTTCGGTACCTGACAGTGTCGCCCAGTCGATATGGGGGAGGTTAAAGTAAATATGGGGGAGGTTAAAGGAACTTCTTGCATTCCAACACTACATGCTGCACAGTCTCGTCCACACCCCTATCACACATCTGGCACACTTTGCTGCGGGACTCAGACCATCTATAGTTCCTTGCATTCACATCCAGACACTGCGCTCTAGCACGGAAAAGAAGATCACCTCCCAGGCTTCCCTCATACCACACCTCACACTTTGGGGCCTCTTTCTCCCTATACCAGTCGAGTTTCCTTTCTTTCCATCTCATTCTTCCACTTGCTCAATCCCTCATCTTTAACTGCCATATCTATCACATTCTTCCACTTTCTTACATCCCACTCAAACCCCTCTCCATTTATGTTTGTTATTCTCCATTCAAACACATTCTCTCTATCTTCAAAGGGTCGGTACACCCACCTACTTAGCATAACATTCCTGTCTATCATTCGCCCACATTTATTCGCCCATTTGCCATCTCTTATACTCCACAAGTATACTTTCCTTGCTAATCTTGCATCCTCCATTTGTTCCAGTCTCACTTTATATCTCAAGGTTGCCTTTACTAGTCTTTCCCTAAACGTGCTCCATCCCATGTCCCCCCTAAGAGCCTCTACTGCTGCAAACCTTGGTGCATTCAGTGCCATTCTTGCTACCCTATTCTGCCCCACTTCCAATTTTTGTATCTCACTGTCATTCCATGTCATCACATCCATTCCATACATAATGCTCGGAACAGCCACACTCTTCCAAACCTCACGGATGACATCATACTTGCTCGCTCTCATCCTCGCTGCACTCCCTAAACGGCCTACCCACTGGTTTGCCATACTTATCTTTACATTCTTGGCCCTGCCGCATCCATTTACCTCCATCCACACCCCTAGATACTTGTATTCTTCCGTCTGTTCCAACTCCTCCCCTTCCAGTCTCCAAGTTGTTTCTCTCTCATCCTCTGACCTATTCACTATCATTACTTTGCTCTTCTCACTACTGAACCTAACCCCAAAATCCCTTCCATAACCCCCTACCACATCTAGGAGACTCTGTAGTTCTTCAGCAGACTCACTCATAACCACCACATCATCCGCATACAACAACACACATACTTTATCCTCTCCAATTCTCACTCCTGCATTCATTCTCCTCATTCTGACTGCTAATTCCTCTGTGAAAAGACTAAATAATGTTGGTGATAATATACAGCCTTGTCTCACTCCTCTTTCACTCTTCACCCAACCTGTCTCTAGATCACCTAGTCTATACTTTGCTCTTGTACCTACATACATACTTCTAATTATGTTAACAATCTTATCACTCAGCCCAACTTTTTCAAGCACTCTGCATAACACATCTCCTGTCACCCTGTCATAAGCTTTCTCTATATCTAGGAAGCCTAAGTACAGTTTCCCTCCCTCTCTCTTTTTCCTTTCAATCAGCTCATTTACAACAAACATATCTTCTGCTCGCCTGTCCACTCGGAATCCGTTCTGCTCCTCACCCAGCACCCTGGCACCCTCAATCCATTTACACAACCTTTCATTCAACACAGCACTAAAGATTTTTCCTATTGAGTTTACCAGAGAGATTGGCCTATAGTTCTTTAATTCCTGCTTACTCTTATGCCCGCCCTTGTGGATCAGAGTCACTCTACATTCATTCCATTTACTTGGCACTCTCTCTTCTTCCCATACCTGGTTGAATAACTCAGTCATCCTCTCAATCACAGCCTCACCTCCATTTTTATACAACTCATACGGGATCTCATCTGGTCCTGCAGCCTTACCATTCTTCTGTCTTTTCACACATCTCTCAACCTCCTCCCTACTGATCCTTTCATTCAGCTCATTTGCATCTTTCCTCTCCATAGTCACACATCCTTCTCTCACACCAAATACTTCCCCTACTCCTCCTATTTCTTCCCAAAACTCCCTAATTGTCTCCCTCATTTTCTCCTTATCTGTAATTTTTTCACCATTCACCTTCAGACTTTCCACATTCTCACTGTCACTCATCCTCTCACCTCTCAGGAATCTATACCACTCACGACCTCCCTCAAGCCCTTTCTCTCTCAGGGTCTGAATCACACTTCTTTCACACTGAACCTTTGCACTCATGATCTTCCGCTTTGTCAGTCGTTGGTGTCTCACATAGCTTTCCCATGCATTCTGGTATTCACCCTCAGCTTCTTCGCTTTCTTGCCTCCTTCTCCTCATTCGTCTACACAGTCTATTTAGTCTATTTGGGTCCGGATCTCTTTCTCCCTGTGCCAGTCCAGAGTTTCCTTTCTTTCCATCTCATTCTTCCACTTGCTCAATCCCTCATCTTTAACTGCCATATCTATTACATTCTTCCACTTTCTTATATCCCACTCAAACCCCTCTCCATTTCTGTTTGTTATTCTCTATTCAAACATATTCTGCCTATCTTCAAAGGGTCGGTACACCCATCTACTTAGCATAACATTCCTGTCTATCATTCGCCCACATTTATTCGCCCATTTAATTTGCCATCTCATATTCCACAAGTATACTTTTCTTGCTAATCTTGCATCCTCCATTTGTTCCAGTCTCACTTTATATCTCAAGGTTGCCTTTACTAGTTTTTCCCTAAACGTGCTCCATCCCATGTCACCCCTAAGAGCCTCTACTGCTGCAAACCTTGGTGCATTCAGTGCCATTCTTGCTACCCTATTCTGCCCCACCTCCAATTTTTCTATCTCACTCTCGTTCCATGTCATCACATCCATTCCATACGTAATGCTCGGGACAGCCACACTCTTCCAAACCTCACGGATGACATCATACTTGCTCGCTCTCATCCTCACTGCACTCCCTAAACGGCCTACCCACTGGTTTGTCAAATTTATCTTTACATTCTTGGCCCTGCCGCATCCATTTACCTCCATCCACACCCCTATATAGGTACTTGTATTCTTCCGTCTGTTCCAACTCATTCCCTTCCAGTCTCCAAGTTGCTTCTCTCTCATCCTCTGACCTATTGACTATCATAATCTTGCTCTTCTCACTACTAAATCTAACACCAAAATCTCTTCCATAGCCCCCTACCACATCTAACATTCTTTGTAAGTCTCCCGCAGTCACTCAAAATCACAACATCGTCCGCATACAACAACACACACAACTTGTCCTCACCAACTTTCACTCCTGCATTCATTTTTCTCATCCAAACTGCCAGCTCCTCTATATACAGGCTAAATAATGTTGGTGACAATGCAACCGTGCCTCACTCCTCTCTCGCTGTTCACCCAGTCTGTCTCTAGGTTCCCTAACCTGTATTTAGCTTTTGTGCCTGCATACATACTCCTAATTATGTTCACAAACTTATCACTCAATCCAATCTGCTCCAGCACTCTACACAACATACTCCTATTAACCCTGTCATAACCTTTCTCTATGTCTAAAAAACCTAAGTACAACTTTTCTCCTGCTCTTTTTTTCCTTTCAATCAGTTCATTCACCACAAACATATTATCTTCAGCTCTCCACGCTCAAACACTATGTCCTGCAATGTTCTGCTATTAGTGCCTACCGTCCACAGGGCCACTGGGACCTGCCTGGGCTGGTGGGCTGGTTCATTAACAATAATGTTCTTTCAGCTGTGCTTAGTGAGTATCCTGCATTTGCCCCTAGATTGTAGTCCATATGTACATTCCCTTATGTCTGCTCCCTTGACTAAATCAAGGCCTTTATTTTTTTTAGCACTTGTCCCCTACCATTGTATCTTTTTAGTTTCCTGGTGCTATTTACACATGTATCCTTAGTTGTATAATCACACTCTGTACTGCCTGGAGGTTGGGATGGAATGCTCCTCCCTTCTCCTTTGTTGTTTTACTTGCAACAATAAACTATCAATCAATCAATCACTATTACACTTTCCACTCCACTCTCACATCAACTATTTTCAAAGGCCAAAAAGGAGATTGATCAGGTTCTAATATGAGTGTCCTTTTAGGTTTATGGTACAGAAGAAGGATTAAACTACCACCAGCTATATAGGTGTCATAAAACTACCCATGGAAATGCCCAACACTCCTAAAATAGGCTTATCAATTATATGTACTTGGATGCCGAAATTTTTAAAAATGACCCTTTGTGTGTGTGTGTGTGTGTGTGTGTGTGTGTATATTATATATATATATATCGGTTATATTAATGAACTGATATCTTGTTCCCCACTTTTTCTTTTCTTTTTTGGTATTTCGCCACTTAACCAACTGCTCTATTGTTGTCATACGAGTATTCCACATACCTTTCAAAATCGTGTAGGCGCCAAAACAGTTGCAAAAATTCAATAGCCAAAATGAAACAGACATTCCCTTACTAATGAATAATGACCTCGTACAACCATTACAGCCTGTTTACCATTTGGAGCTTACAAGCTGCTCCGTGCACATGGCGTCACACGTCCTACTTCATACATAGCTTCTCTTCTTTCTCGATGAGGCACCAAAACTATTCCCAGCCACCCCCGTTTGTCTGAACCAAGGAGAATATACACAGTCTCCTTGGTGTACACATTGTGAAGAGCGATTGAAAACTTACCGCCGTCTCCAACTGGCTAGCAGCTGCCAACTAGATCGCAGTGCTTATCGCTAACGATTGATTGATTGATAGTTTATTGTTGCAGGTAAACAACAAGGGAGAAGGGAGGAACATGCCATCCCAACCCCCAGGCAGGACAGTGTGTGATTATACAACTATTAGTACATGTGTAGGTAGCACCATGAAACTAAAATGATACGATGGTAGGAAGGAAAGCACAACAAGGGAGGGGCGGTACCTCTCCCTGGACAATAAGACAATAAAATGTGGGGACGGAGAACATTGCCCAAGCAAAAATTGCCCATGTAAAAGGCTGTCATGTTCTACTATCTAATCCATGCCTTCTCCATCATACCCTGCTTGCACTGACCCTAGGGACACGATTTGCACGGCACCAGTAAAGGTACCATGGAGTACATAGTGGTGGGCGATACCTTTTTTTTCGGTAACCGCGATTACCGATTGGCTAAAAGTAATCGATTACCTTTACGGCTTTACGACTGCTGTATTCTGAGATTATAAGCGTTTTTTAGCTGGTCTTTACTGTAGCAACTACAGGGCGGAATTTCTGGGGGAACATATCCTCCCCAATATTTTCTATATCGGCCCCAAAATGCCCTTAAAATCGCTATTTAAAAAATAAATCTCCCCCACCTGCGCATTCTCGCTTCATTCGCCACCCGACTCCCCACCTCATGAACCTATGATACCCTATACACCCCCCCCACCCCCACCAGAAAAAAAATATCCTAAAATTACAGGCCTGCACTACCACTGCTGAAGTGCCTGTATAAGTTCGTGTTGCCCAGGATGTTTCTCAATTTTCTAAATTGCATTTTTTTTCCATTAGTTATTTTTCTCAGATTTAGAGTCCTAATTAAGAAACCTGTTTATTGTTCAAGCATATACTCATGCTTTCTTATATTTCTCCGAGAAACATTTTCCAATGAATTAACTTAAATGTAAATAGAAATCTTTTGTAATAATCATTTAAAGGTTTTGATTACTGAAGAATAATTGCCTACATTATTTTTTCAGATAGTAATGTAAGTAATAAATAATTGATTATGCCCACCACTACCATGGTGACACCACAAAGTGCTGGTCTAATTCTTCCCTGATCAAAGCAGCAAGAGCTTTGAATAGCCTGTATATCAAACTCACAGTAGCTACTAGTTTTACCAGACATACATATATGTACGATGTGTATAATGATGCAATCTAAACTAACTTGTAAAGGTTGTCAGTATTTTCCTCAAGAATATATCTTAAAAATGTTGCAGATCATTATAGACTCTCCCCTCCTTCCTCTCCATTACCACCAGTTTGCAACTGACCCCTTCTCCAAAATTTAGCCACATCCCTCCAAACCTCCATAGCCACTAGTGATCAGATGAGATAATGGGAAATGGGAAAAGGAAATCTCAGAACAATGGGTGACAAGATAATTAGTTTAAGAGCAAAGCTACTAACATTGTGATGTTACATAATATTATAATAATGACTATGAGTAAGTTAAAATATAACTACAATTAGCTAGTCCAAAATCTCTGGTCATGTATTTGTACACCAGAATAAATATCATTTGATCCTTAATCAAATGAAAACAAATATTTATTAGTATAAAAATATTCTCCTTAAAACTACTGTTGCCTGAGTCTCCATTTTATTTACAAGTTGTTACTACATCCTCCTTGAGAATTTTGCTGCTTGACTATGCACTTTCAATCTGCTATCAGAACTATGCTAATTTTAAAAGGCTTGATACATGCCTGCATGTGTTGGCCTTGTTCTCGTCATGGCAGAAAGCTGCTATAAGGCAGCAGCAGCATCTTTTTCTTGTCTCATCCCCTTGCTAATGTCAACCTCTTTAAAAGAGAACTGGCACAAACTATAAATATATATAAAATTTCTAACTAATAATCTGATTGGCATTTGAACAAGTGAAAAATTATGTACTTATGTCCCTACAGTAACAAAATAATGTTATTACTACGTTCCTAGCACTCTCAACTTGAACAGCCAGGGAAATGCAGCTCTATAAATAAGTCCCCATGACAAGAGAGCTATTGCAGTCCCAACCCCTTTCTCAGCAAATGAGTGGTAGTACAATGTAGTGATCAGAATCATAAAATCCCATAACAACGCAAGGGCACACATGATCAGGAAGGTAATGGCAACTAATGGGGATAACAAAGGAAACCATTTCCTCAAGGACTTTGCTGCCTTTTCATCTAAAGTAGGCCAGGTGCTGTCCTCTGTCTTATCTTGTGTAGCTTCACCAAACAGCCATTGTCCCAGCCAGAGGAAGTAGAGAATTTCCTTGCTCTCATCCATCATGACCAGTACACAGAAGGTAAGGAGGAATGCATGTCCAGAGATGTCAAAGGAGAGGTATTCCCGGCCCTCTTTACTCAGGCATTTATATTTAGACAATGCAAGAGTTTGGTTCCCAGCGATACAAGTTGATGAGAAGTCATCGATGACAGGAAAAATAGCCTGAAATTAAAAAAATTAAACCATTAAATAACCCTTGCAGAAAAAATATCTACTTATCTATTACCACAAAATAATTAGCTATATTTTAGTGAACTATTTACAGTAAACAGAAATCAAACAATTGTATATGAAAATCCTACTCTACCTCACTAGAGCCTGAAAGAAGACAGGAAGAGGCCGCTAAAATTGTAAAGTTAGGAAGTATATTGAGTATGACTGATACAAAAATGTAACTGATGAGGTGTCTGAATATGCAGAAACTTTTGAATGATGGAGAGGAAAAGAGTGAAGGAATCGCTTCACCTGACACCAAAAGAAGAAACATAACGTTGTGACAGCAGAGCGGACCAGGAACTGCTTGAGGTCAACTCGCAACTTGGGCCGCAAGAAGAGAGAAGTGATGCGGTACAGAGAAAACACAACTAAAGTGATGCCCCACGCCTTCTTAACAAACACCTGAAAACATGCAGGAAATTAGTGTTTCGAGTAACCTAGTGAGAGGAATGTTCTGTTTGTAACAAAACTATAATAGTATGGAATATATACTTATAAACTCAATTTAGAAAGCCTTCAAAACAATTTTAAAGTCATAACCATTATCTCAGTCTCTAGTCCTCAGTTGGTTCTGATTAAGCTCCACCTATTTGCATGTTTTACTAACCAAGAGTTAACAAAGATGACAATCATTCACCTGGTTGAGAATGCTCTGTCTTCCTGTTATGGCCTCTATATGAGGCAGATCCACATAATACCGGATGGTGGAGAACAACAAACAGGTGGTGATGTAGTAGGCAACCTTGAATGTGAAAGGGATGTGGAGGTGGTGCCTGCACCATGATACTGTTTGCTCCCATATCGAGGGTGAAGAACTATAATTTTTCTTCCCTTCTTCAATGCCATCTGGAAAATATGTGCAATGTGACATGATGTTGTGTCAGGCAGGGCCGCATGCTAAGAGTGGGTTAGGCGTCTTCCCCATCTGCTAAAAGTTCCACTTTCTGAGAAAGTCAAAACAAAACACTGGGATGAAAGGTCCCAGTTACTCATTCAGATGGCATTAAAAAGCACTCAGAAATGTCAATTTTTCAAAACCCCAAACCTCCCAGCGTATTTGGTTGGCTTACCATTCACCCCTCTTCAAGTGGCTACAAAGGTCCACATTAGTGGAAGAAGGCCTCTCACTTTTACAACTCTTGGTACAGCCCTGAAGGTGACATTAACCCCTTCACTCCAGCGACGCTGACGTCAGTGTCCGACGGGCGTCACCGTATGGAAAGGGTTAGTCCTCTCCTAAACCACTTAATCCTCTTCTAAACCTCTTAAGAGGAAATGGAAGAGGATTAAGAGGAATTTAGAGGAGGATTGAGAGGTTAGAAGAGGATTGATCCTCTTCCATTTCCTCTTGACCCTTTCCATACTGTGACGCCAACGTCTGGGTCACGGATGGAAAGGGTTAACCTATTCCACTTAATTTTGAGATTGATAATCATTTTAAAAGTTAACTATAGTCTGTTCACTTAAGCTAGATTCCTGGCACCTAGGCAGGTTGGTAGGCTTGCAGCTGATTGGCTGCTCCGCTCTCCCGCTAACACTCATGTCAGACCACATCCTGCATGCTCGAGTGAGACATGTACAGTTGCTATAAATAACTCTGTGTTTTCAATACGTAGGGCTTTATCTGCATTCTGATCACACTATCGTGTTCATGAGAGATTTTCCTACGTAACGTAATAATATATTTCTGCAGTCAATGAACAACTGTTTACAATAGTGAGCATAATTAAAACATGTTATAAACATTTTTTTAACATCTTCACGGTTCAACTCATCGTAATACCATTTTCTTTTTTGTTTTGTCGAGTTTTTACAATACATCTTGATTCTACAGTCACTGCTGAGTCTGATGGTGTCAACCAAAACTGGCTAGCTCGTATATGATTTGAGCTATGGCATATAATAAAGAAACATGTCTCACTCGAGCATGCAAGATGTGGTCCGACATGAGTGTTAGCGGGAGAGCGGAGCAGCCAATCAGCTGCAAGCTTACCAACCTGCCTAGGTGCCAGGAATCTAGCTTAAGTGAACAGACTATAGTAGATATACTGTTATAAGAGATATAACCAAAAAGAAAGAATGTTTATGGTTCACTAGAATTGAGTAAGCTGTTGTTACATATCAATGACCTATCTATCTAGTAAGTTTATGAATCTTATGTTTGGAAATTTATAGATTTAAATAGGTTAGTCTGAATGTCAAAAACTACCATTATATTTTAACAGCTCTTGTAAAAAGCATGGCCCAATATATAAGACTCATGGAAACCAAGAGGAAATCAGATAAGAATGCCCAAAGAGAATAACTAATCATAAAGATATGATATCGACAGGCACGCCTGAAGCAGATAAGTTAAGTATTCAATCCATCATTGTGCATACCACCACCAGAAATCAAGATCATCTTTTGTCCCCTATGTTTACCTGTCATCTGGCTGATTTTTATTGATTCCAAGGTGTGCTATTCTTAAAAGAGCCCAAAGAAAGCCAATAAAATAAGCCAAACAAATTACCAATACTTTAGCAAGGTCAAAAACTAACCAAGTTCATATGCAGACTGTAGAACAACCATTTCCTGCCTGAGAGGACGGCGAGGGGTGATGCCACTGGGGAACAATAAGCAAAATCACTCATATTACTTCCTGTGCATAATGTGATCTTATAGTAGCTCTCTAAGGCATTTGTTCTAATACTGATAATATCAAATATATATATATATATATATATATATATATATATATATATATATATATATATATATATATATATATATATATAATCCTTTATATAAAACAGAGACTTCTATTGTCTGTATAGCTTTGGCACAACCCTAATAATATCTATGTAACAGGTACATGTATTCATATTATTCCTACAATAAAGGAAGCAGCTTGAGAGCAAAAAAATGTCCACTAAATTGTAGCTCCTGCAAACAGAGGAGGTGGAGAAATTTAGTTTTTGAGGCACTGAAGGACAAGTTCCTTCTACCCCATTCAGAAATAATAAAAAGGTCAGAGTTTAGTCATTTTGTAGCATTTATCACAGCTATTCTTCAGTTGTGTAACTCCTGTTGAGAGGGTTTTTCGATAAATATGTGGAGTAACACTGAATATCATCAGCATAAGAGTGGATTAAAATATTTTGGAAAAATCTTGAATGAACAATAAAAGAGTTGGAGATCATACAGAGCCCTGTGGAACACCAGTATTTATAAGTTTAGGGGTAGAACTGTGACCATCTACCACAGCAGAAAAAGATGCCCTGAAAGGAAACTGGAGATGAAAGTACAGAGAATAAGAAGGGTAGTTTAGAAAGCAAAGATTTGTGCCAGACTTTCAAAAGCTTTCTTCATGTCATAGGCAGCAACAAAAGTTTCACTGAAACAGCAGAGAGAATGAATGACCAGGAATCAGTTAGAAAGGAAAACTTACAGTAGAACACATTAATTCAAACACAATGATATTTACACAAGTATGCACCCAAATACACATCACATAGTTGCAATGACATTCATATAATATTATGGAGTAAGCTTAAGGGGAGGCACCGCCTAGTATTAGTGGGGGGTACATTAATTTTATTTCAATTGTTCTAAGGTATTTTTTTTTTTTTGAAGACTTAGGTAAATGCAATAAGGTCTGCATGTATCAGCATAATAGCTTCCATGCTTCTGTACGAAAAAAATTACAAACGAAATTTATTACTTGTAATAAAAGCAGAGCTAAAAACGTTAATGAGGGCCAGCATGTTCACTCAATATGTACAAAATTGGGTAGTTTTACTCATGGCACCACTAGTTAAAAATTGCCCGTTCAAATTTTTAATACGTCTCACTGTTCCTGTGCAAAAAAAATCACCAAAATCACCACTTTTTTTTTATCTTCAATAAATCACATCAGCAGTTTTTTTGTTCTTAAAAAAAACTGACGGACAATTTTTTTACCATCCACTCGTCTTTCAGCAGATGTTTGAGTTTTTTTTATTATCTTCACGACTATTGGAGTTATTATTCTCCAAAGTACAAAAAATGCACTTTTGAGATATCGGCTATTTTGTGTGTTAATGCAGTTAGCGTACAAAGTTATGATTTTTAGAGGATCTTACAGTGGTAAAATACAACTTAGATACCTATGCAATTATATTTATTAATGACAATGAATGATATAAAAAATAATAATCATAATTGGCACCTGTGTGTGTGTGTGTGTGTGTGTCTGTGTGCGCACACTAGAAATCTCCTGGGCTGTAGTGTTCTGTGGATACCTCCTGTTACTTCTTCTTTGTCACTTTCTTTTCTTTTGGGCTTCTTTTCTTTTCCTAGGTGTCCAAACCTGCCAAAGTACAAGTACAAATGTACCTCTGAGGAGCGCTCACGACGCACTAAGTAACTGATTGACTGATTCACTCAACCACATTCTCCGAGGCCTGCTGGCTGCCACTAGAATTTTGCCAGATGAATGATGACATACTTTTCGTAAAAAAAAGTGGAAAAATTGGACAAAAGAAGGCAAAATGTGACATATAATATTATGAGCATTCTACAGAAAACGGAGGTTTCTGCAGGGAGGGGACCACAAAATTGGTAATACAAATCAAATTATTTGAAAGGGAAACAATTATCATACAGCCTCCAAACTTTCACAGGGAACGTGTGACATGTTCAGCCATATTTTGGAGAAACTTTTAAAATTGGGCTGAAAGTGAAAAATACCCATTTTTGGCGGCGCCTACCCTTAAAATGAATCATGTAATAGCATACATAAGCAGGCATCAACTAGGACAAAACATACTAGGGAAAGAAGTACTGAAGATGCTTGCTTTTTATACAATAGACTTAATAATCAATGAATATGTATAATCTAGGATGCTCAGTAATCCTGAGTCCATCAAAACTGGAAATGTCTAGGGCTACCTATCTATAAACATAGAAAATAATGGCAAATTGAAATAATTGGAAGTAACTAAAAAAGAAAAGTATCTGGTTTAAAAGGCCTAAATCCTATTCTTTTAGGAGCAAGACCCTGCGCTGAACCAAGAATACATGTGACTGGTTATAGTCAAACCATTTCAAATACTCTGTTTGGCCGTTCGATTCCATGGGTCCTTTCCTCCCCTCTGCTCTGCCACACAGTCCCAACACCTATCTTTCCCTCTCATATGTTACCCATAGATAAAATATGAGAAGGGTGTTGGGACTATGTGGCAGAGTAGAGGGGAGGTAAGGATCTGCAGAATTGATCGCCCAAACAAAGTTTTTGATATGGTTTGATTATAAGTGGGGACACTACCAACCAATCATATTAATGAGCATATCCTGAGTTATTGTGATATTGAATTTGAACATACAATACTGTTTAGAGGGCTCGATCCCTCTCTTATAATGAAAACTGCTTACATCTACTTCATAATCATCCATACGTTTCTATGTATGCATTCCTACATTAATGTCCAAACCACATCTAATGCCACGACATATTCTTTTGAGGCCAATTCATTTTCACTTCGTTAAATATATGCTAAAACTTTTCTCCTTTATTTAACTAGTATGAGGCAGGAATCATCATATTGTTAGGGTGACACAAAACATTTCACACAAGCACAAGGAAAGAGTAATTAGTTTTGAGAATGCATGTGCATGTCACATTAAGGTCTTCCCCTCACCTTCTGGCAGGACACTACCAGGAATGCAGCTCAGGGGGCCCACTTGCCCTTGCCAGCCTGAGTAGATACTGGCAGGATGACCTTAGCGAACAGGGATAATAATGGAGAACACATCACATATTTTTTCTCCCCTCCCTAGTTTGACACACCACAAAACACCTGCATATCTCTACCGTGTTAACAAGGCACTAACAAATTGTAGTAAACTATATGTTACCAGTAAACTACGAGCAAGGCAAAACGCTGACAGAACTACAAGAAAAATGGGGGACACTTCATCTGCACAGGTTTGGACAATTCACCGCTATTTAGGCAGTTTAGTTTCATCTTTCCATTGGCTTTCCAAAATGCTTGACCATTAGAAGACATACGACACCAAATGTGGTTTGCAGGGTCAGAGACAAGATATGGGGTGACATTCAATCTACACTAACCTAATCCATCATAAAACTGAACCTCTAAACAGCCCAGTCCACCTCATGACCCAAGAAAAGTAATTAATTCCAACAGTAAATATCTATAACATTTCAACAGTAAATATCTGTAAACGGACCGAACACACAAGACTCGGCTCCTTTGATACGTAATACCATTCTCATTAACCAGCATATAATTTCCAATAACCCACAATCACACTTGCACACACTAGGGTTACCTCAACACTGGTCTCATGGTGTATGGCTCCTGGCCGGTGTTCATGCTCCCGAGATCAAAGCAGTGATGAAGGAGGATGAAAGTTGTGGCAAACTTATCCTCTGCGTGTAGGCGGCCTCACGTCCTCCCTCCCTCCCTCCAGGTGAACTGGGGTGATGCGGTGCCAGCCAAGTTGAGCCAACCAGCCAGCCAACAGGTGATGAAATAATGATGATGGCTCGGTCCTGGTCTTGGGTGGGTCCTGGTGGCACTCTTGGAACCTCTGCCAGCTCCAAAGATTGATGATTGATTGATTGACTGATAATTTATTGTTGCAGAGTTCAAATCATGTGAGTCCAGATAATAATAATAATGATGATGGTAATACTCCTACTACTACTACTACTACTACTACTACTAATAATAATGTTTTATTTCGCCCAGCGGCATATAAAAAAAAAAAAAACAGGACAAGAAAACGAATGAGATCGAAGATTTCTAAACGCTTAACTAATATGTACCTTTTTTTTTTTTTTCGGTATTTCGTTGGGGATATACCCCAATGGAGGAAGGCCCAACCACCCAGACGGCTGGTAGAGAGATACCCAATTCTTTCAAGGAGGAGGCCCAACAACGGGGCTGAGGGTGTCGGAAAGAGCCCACCTTTCCACCCCCGTGGTACATAGGTCTCGAACCGACGCTCTAGCAGGTAGCAACCAGCCGAAGCGCAAGGCCGAGACTCAACCACGGGACCACGGGAGCCCCCCTATGTACCTTAATTATATATATGCATGTGCACGGCAACTTATGCACAATCTACACGTACAGAAGGCCCCCACAACCGCCGCATAGATCCACATACATAGGCCGAGCTCTGTCTGACGGAGGTGATGATCGATGGAGTTCCCAGGATTGTTTCATTTTACTCTACTGTGTGTGTACTCATACTGTACGCGGAGTGGCGACGCAACACAACCAGATAGTTCATCCCGTGCCCGGTCAAGGATATATATATATATATATATATATATATATATATATATATATATATATATATATATATATATATATGGTAATACTTTATAAGAAGTCCGCCTCCCCCTTCGCCACTCCAGCCCCCCCTACCCCCCCAAGACAAGCCTGGGGAACTGGGGTTTGGGGGAAGCAAAAATCACTGAAAAATGGACTTCCAAAATTTCCCTTGAAAAATCCCTAAATGAAGGAAAATTCCCTAGTCTCGAAAGTGTGAAAAGTCCCAACTTTATCACCTAACAGCCCCCCTGCTCACCAAAGGGGCTGGACCCCACATGTATGATGCACCGGAATTTTTTTTTTTTTTTCGGTGGGGAGCATATTTCTTAACCTTCTCTTCCCATTGTCAGCAGCAGTTGGGAAAGTCTTTCTCTTACGTCTTACTTACCACTTCCTCGCATGAACCTTGCCTGCAGGAGGGACACTGCCTACTGAATGTTGTAAACTGCATGTTCAATTTGGTATACTTGTCACAGGCTACAAGGCTAACACATTACCCAAGCTCCATCAATATCAAGACACTTTGCTTCTCTTCTGTTACCTGCTTGCAGTAAACTTTAGCTGATGGAGAGAAAATTAGTGCAAAGTAATGATGGGGTCGTGGGAAGGGGCACCGATTCCATACTCGCCGTGCAGCTCTTTTGTGTTGACACACACACACACACACACACTAGGATGTAGCTATTGCAATAATTGTATCGTGAGATTCCGAGGTCTTGTACCAGTAACAATAACCCCTCGGCCTACCCTAACCATCGGGGATTAAGACGCGGTTATTTTTAGTCTCCTTTTTTTTGGAAAAAAAAAGAAAAAAAAAAAGTGAATCTTATATGAAGGGAAATACAGCATGTATTATACTATATTTTTTTTAATGATTTATATTTTTATCATTATACTACATTACCTATCATTGCTATTTGCTAGTAAAATTGCTTTATTCTGTATAAATAACATTTAAAGTTTTTTGTTAATATTTTTTGGATATGGGACGCATTAATCCCAGATTTAAATGGGGAAATTCATTTTGGTAAAGTTTTTACGTGTGAGCAAAATTCGTAATGCATTAAGCTCGTAAACAGAGGTATGACTGTATTTGTAAACACATACAAACGCTAGTTGGCAGTCAACATACATGAATAGATTATTCCATTCCCTACATAGTATTCAGTAAAGGATATTCTCACAACTTGAGTAACTCTAAAAATATTTCAATCCAACAAGAGCTTTAGACAGAATGCTTTCAGATACTTCACACACCAAGTAGCATTTAAAGTCAGCATGCACATCGCTTTCTTTGGGTTATAATGCATGAGGCTCATAGATTTGACAAAGCAAGTAGCAATCTAGACACTGAGTACAAATTCACCTTGTCAAAGCAACTAGTTTTTTTATATATGTGCTGCCTATAGGACCTGTAGACTTTCTTAACCATACCTGCATACTGTACTGACCACTCAGCTACCAATCCTTTGGGTTATTCATAACACACTTCAAAAAAACTTTCCTGTCAGGCACACAAGTTGCCTTTCAATGTCATGATACAGAGGAAAGAGCCACATAAGCCAAACATGTATGTCACGACAGCCACTTGAAGTTTGCCTGTGCTGCTAACAAGCTAGGGGCATCTGTAGTGTGGCGACTATGCCTGATACCAGGCCAGGTGATATAGACGACACCCAAGAAAAAGGTGAAATAAAAAAGAAGTATGTTAGACCAAACAAAACGAATCCCCACGCTACCACTCGGATTTTTCGGTCACCGCCGAGTGGCTTAAAACTACCCACATGCTGTCCTGAAGACCACCCATCAACCCGGACTCTAGAGGAAGCTGTCCAAGCGAATCAAGTACGAGTTCCGGGGGGCAGCATGAGCCAATGCAAGATGGCGCCACTATAAACACTCGCCTGCGCCAGAACGGGCTGGGCCGACCATCAGGCCCCACCTGGAAGAAGCCTTGGGCCGACCATCAGGCCCCACCAGGAAGATGCCTACCGGCGCAATAGGCCACAACGTAAAAAAAAAATATATATATATATATATATATATTCAGATGAGTGAGTGAAACTTTGAACGCCATTCACTGACATTCCTAACTGAAAAGTAAAATAAGAAATGACAAACAAGAAAACTAAAAGGCACTCAGAAGATGATACATAATGGCAAACAGTCCTCTATGGCCTTCCTAACAGAAAACTGAAAAAAGATTGATGTAATTTATTGTTTCAACAAATACATCATAAATGGGAGGAAAAGCTGAAGATAAATAAGAAAGCAATAAGATCTTAGAGGGCACTCAGGAAAGGATAGGTTTGATGGCATATTTGATATCCGTGCGACAGATGGGACACTGGGTAAGGACAAGGGCACAAGATGAGCAGGTTGCCATGTGGGTACACGGCAGGAACACCGTGTCTGTCTCAGCATCCATGCACACCTTGCATATGTGGGAGTCTCTGATCTCTATTTCTACAGCTGGGTCTTGGGCTGTTTGATGGGGAAAGAAGACTTGCTTTTAGACTTTATAACCTTGTATGATCCATGTATTATATATATATATGTACAAATAATGCACAAGCTTTTGTTACAATGCATTAATATTATAATTTATAAAAAGGAAACACTTTGTAGGAGCTAATATTTTCAACTTAAGACTTATACGGCTGTGGCTTACCAGCGATTGAAGGCTCAGTAGAGGGGACTGTCTTCTTGGCCAACTTCTCCATCACAGATTCAGGAAAGTTATTGAATGTGGGGAAGGCAGCAGGGGTGACTTTGTGAGGTGAAGCAAATGGAACAGCAGCAAATGGATTCGTGGGAGTGGAGGTTGCGGAGGTGACTAGAGAGGGTTCAGCTGAAGGGTTAGGAGTAGGGGAGGAGGAAGAAGTGGGGTCAGCATTAAGGGCCTGATCTGCCACTCCCATGATGTAGTCTGCTTGACTGAGGACATCATGTGTAGGGGTAATGGGGGAGGACTCAGTCTCCATGGGCTCTTCTATGTTGGATGTTGCTGGGTCATGCTGGGAGGAGAAGCCAGCTGAGGAGAACAAGGAGGAGGACGGAGAGGAAGACAGTGCACCAACAGTGGTAGTGGTGGTGGCGATGGTAGCAATGGGGCTTGAGGAAGATGCTGTAGCCTGCCTTTCGGTTGCTGCCTGCAGGGATGGCATCCTGGCCTCTTGCTGAGATGCTGCCTCTGACTCCGAATTCCTGGCCGATGACTCGTGGAAGGTAGGTCGAGTCTTTTCATCCATGTACTGAAGGACGGCCTCGGTGCAAGCTTCCAGGCTGAAGAAGGGCAGGCCTGTCTGCTCTAGTTTCCTCCGTAGAGCTAGTTTAACTCTGTCAGCTGGATAGCCCATCTTCAGTGTGGCCTTTACGATATCTAACTCCATTAAGGGGTCAAGGTCACTCTCAAAGATGCTCGGCCGGGCAAGGGATGATGAAATGTTTCGGGGGGCTGTTTGTGGTCCCAGGTATGGTGGCTCCTCTCGCCTCACCTGCAGTTTTAGAATATAACTATTTATCTGATTATCATAACCATCTTCAGCTATTAGTAGTACACCTCTTTGTCTGATATTAGTGTATTTCATCATATTCTTTTTCTAGCAAATGCTCTAATTTCATCTCTCCATCCAAATAACAAAAAGATTTCCTCTGAAAATTAGCAAAGTTCCCCCCCGCCCCCCCCAAAAAAAACTTATTTTAATGCGAATACATTGAACAAAAAATAGAGCTGTTTCAATGGAAACTGTACCAGACTAGCATGTGAGATTGAAATTTTTTTGACCAACTAATAGCTCAACAAGCAACAGGCATACTGATAGGTAAAATAATAAGCAAAGGACAGTAACACACCTTATCAATAAATTCCTGACCCTTCTTGACATGCACATAGACACACTCTGGGTACCACCGTGCATGCTCCTCCCATGGGTCATCCTCTTTCTCCCAGTTTCGTAATCCATTACCACAGTGATAGCACCTAACATGGTCACTCAGCCCTGTGAAAGAAAATGGCAGCGTAACGTGAATTTAAATCCAGTCATTGATGAAGAGTACTGGTGATAAGTATCAACTTTCATCATAACCAATCCACTATAGAAATATTGATCAAGTAGTAACATCTCCAATACTTACTCCAATCACCAACACTCACCACAATAAAAGAAACCAGCCTCAGCTAATTCCTTCGGGGTCTGTTTCACCTGGTCTGGCCACCGGATGAAGCTCATCTCACGACTCTCCTGGGAAAGGAAATCTTTTCTCTTGGGGGCTGTGTGTTGCGGAAGATCTATGTTCCGAAAGTCAAGATCTGCCTTTTTTGGGGGTTCTGTGGAGAGAAACAATATCAATCATTATATCATAACTAATCATGCTTCCTGCCTTGAGGAAGGTAGACTAAGTGACACCAAGCAGATAAATTTCATCAGCAGTTTCCTTTACACTACCATGAACAATGGAAAAATATTAGTTTACTCCAAATGTGCTACCACACAATCCAGATAACTGTAGGATATTACACATTAGCATTTGCTGCAAACTGAGCTTAGCTCATGGAAAGAAGCTAAGAACCCAAAGAGAATGTGCTCTTCAGAGGACAGATTGAATGTTAAAAAAAATGGTACTGAAAACAGAAAACAGATGCATTACAATTATCCAATTTCAAAAGGAAAGAAAATGAACATGCTATTAACAAATTATTGTGTACTTTTACAAACAATCTACTCACTGCACTCAGGGTAAGATCCTGGCATGGGCCTTCCCATACCACATACGTCCATGCTGAGAGGGAGGGGAAGGGCAGTCTCTGGGCTTGGGGTGATGTGTGATATGATCATGCTCTGGGCATAGGGAATGTTGCCCACTGGCTCCCCCTTGACGAATGGGCACTGTGGGAAGTGACGCTTGTGTTCCTCCCGAGGGGTGTCTCCATACTCCCACGCCCCCACAATGCCCCGGCAAAACACACAGGCGCAGTGATCTGCCGTCCGCAGGTAATAAAATCCATCACGAGCCAGGTCTTCTGGTTTCAGCCATTTCACAGGCCAATCAATGAATGTCTCCAGCCGCTCTTTCTCAAACCTTAGACTATCGTAGGAGATGAATTTCTTGGTGCGTCCACCTTTTCCCAGGTCAACTTCGCCTGTGATATTGTTATTCTCCCTGAGGGAGCTTACTTGACACACACCACCTTGAAGTTTAGGAGTGTTGAGGCTTGCGTCACCCATCACCACACCTGTGGCACTTATACTAGGACTGTGTGACACTCCCTCCAGGTTATTTAAGGATCTTTCTTTTGGTCAGTTTCTTCAATCTTCACAATGGTAACACTATATAAGTGATTTTTTTATAAACATGTATAAATGATTAATTATACGTGTTTATAAAATTATAAATTAGATCCGTTGAAAGTGTCCTTCCGAATAGAAGACTTTTATATGAATGTGTATAACTTAAGGTCAACTGTCCATGACCTTCATTCGAATATGATGTTGCTTCTAGACTTTGCCTCACATACTCGCCATAATGCATTGAACACTCATTTTACCTGTGGGAGAAAAAAAAATTAGAATCGTGTGTACAATGACCCTAATAATGCACATGAAGTAAACATATGAATACTGAACCTTTGAAAATTACCAAAGAGTAGAGGGCAGGGGGACAGGAATGAATGAATCAATAAACATCGATAATGCATAGGCCAGGTAACAGGGCCATATAGAACTAGGATAGCTTCCCCAATAAGTGGTTGTATTCCTTGGTAAATATACACTTTGGCTACCAAATTAGATTACCATTTCTGCCTTTCTATCAGTTAAGGAACATCCCCCCAACTATATATATATATATATATATATATATATATATATATATATATATATATATATATATATATATATATATATATATATATATATATATATATATATATATATATATATATATATATATATATATATATATATATATATATATATATATATATATATATATATATATATATATATATATATATATATATATATATATATATATATATATATATATATATATATATATATATATATATATATATATATATATATATATATATATATATATATATATATATATATATATATATATATATATATATATATATATATATATATATATATATATATATATATATATATATATATATATATATATATATATATATATATATATATATATATATATATATATATATATATATATATATATATATATATACATTTGTGGTTTTACCATGTAGCAGCGATGAAATTTGTGCTATGAAATAACCCCTCAAAAGTAGATGATACATAATCTGATCACAAATGCTTTGATATATATTATGATATGGTTTGTGGCGATGATTTTTCATTTTTCTATTAGAGGGACCATTAAGAAACATGATCCCTGCTGTTACCAGGTTAAGAATTACCACTCCATCCCCTTCACAATATACTTGCGCCATTATTTGCTTTAATATACAGAAGAAAATAACGTAGAACTCGTAAAGACTGTTTTATTCCAGAAATCGTAATGATCCATGCACGTTCTGGATATTACTGACTTAGAAACTAGTTTGTGGTGTAGTGCTCAGGCTCAGTCTATCTATTGAGGCCTTTGTGAAACAACGACAGTGTACTTAACAATCGAAGCCACCCAACTTTATAATTAATGAGGCTTGCCCCCTGGCCCCTCCCCAAGGTAAAACGCATACAAAAATACATTATAATAATAATAGGTAATTATTGAGAATCACTACGCGCCTCCAAAATACAATATTACGCCTCCATATTATACTTAAGGGACGAAATACATGTCCCTTTACTATAATATGAAGATGGAAAAACTTAAAAGTAAAGAAAAAGTGGTAAAGGTAGTGAAAAGGCATATTATACATACACGCGCTATGTTGGTGTCAGCGGCGGCGGGGAGGTGAGCAGTGTTGTCAACGATTCAGTTAGCGATGGTACGTTTAGTTAGCCATTAGCCCACGCATGTGAGACCAGGTCCACACGCGTGGTTATTATTTTTTTTTTTTAGAACACGCACCTTTACCTAAAGGGTTTTGTGAAGGTTTGGGCCGGGTATAGTATTAGGTAAAGGTGCGTGTTCTAAAAAATAATAATAATAAATAAAATAAAATAACCACGCGTGGCGGACCTAGTCTCACATGCATAGGCTAATAGCTAACTAAGCGTACCTTCACTAACCTAGCGTACCATCACTAACCAGATCGTTGGCAACACTGCTCACTTCCCAATGGCCGCCATCAAAACAAAGCGGCGCGTGTATGTATAATATGCCTTTTCACTACCTTTACCACTTTTTCTTTACTTTTAAGTTTTTCCGCCTTCATATTGTGGTTAAGGGACACGTATTTCGTCCCTTAAGTATAACATGGAGGTGTAATATCGTATTTTGGAGGCGCATAGTGATTCTCAATAATTACCTATAGATAATTATTGAGAATCACTACGTGCTATATTACTATGAAGTGGTGCTCCCAAAGATTAACCGACAATAGTTTTAGTGTACTTTCCTTAAAGTTTTGGAACTAGGGAATTTTACATATTTTAGGGAAATTTTGGAGGCACATATTTCAGCTAATTAGCCTTCCCCCCAAAAAACTTGATTCACCACAGGTCCCCAGGCTTGTTCCGGGGGGCATGAGGGGGCTGGAGTGGCTGTTCGTTACTGCACTGTTTTCAGAATAATAAACTATAACTATATTAACCTCATGTGTGATGGCTAGCTTTACTTCCATATTAGCCCACCATAACAGAAGGAAGAACAATGAAATGTACTCCCAACCAAGCCCATGACTACAAGGTTGATATGTTGTAGATAATATATGAATAACAGAGCCAGGCGAGTAAACCAGGAGAGTAAATCGTCCCGAATGGACAATGGTGGGCTTACCGTGAGGGAAAATTTGGGTGTACGTATTAGGAAAAAGATGCACACACACACACACACACACACAGGCGCCACGTAGTTATTTATATCGATTCACATAATACAAGCTTGTTTGAGCACTCACTTCTTCCTATAAGTTAATAAAGACAACTCTTAACCCTCCCAGCACAACACACACAAAATACAGACCACAGAAGGAAAGGCTGGACCGCTACGCCACCAGATGCAGGGCTAATAATACACTCCTCACCTGATTCAACCTTCATTTACCCACTCCTCTTAAATCCTGTTCACTCCTGGCTCCCTGAACACGTGTAGAGGAAGAAGAGGAAGGAAATAGGTCTCCTGATGTCCTGATTGACCTTCCCTTAAGTTGGTTTGCTGGTCGATGATGACTCACTTCAGGATGGCAACGAGGAAGAGGAGTTGCCTGATGTGACTACTCTACTACGCATATTCTCCTTCCTCTTTTCTAGAATTCCACTTATTTTACTAGGTCTTTAATTGGTGTTATTTGAGCATTATTACACTCGCTATACTGTTTATGAGGATCCCTTGGAGAACGTTTTAGCCATGGAAAGCTTAATTCGTCTGTTTTATCTTAATTTTTATTTCATTCATATATCTGTATAATCATTTGACATTTATTTAATCTTCATTTAATATCATTTCACTTACTTGAAGTCCCTGATATCCATGATAAAACGTACCGTCAGAATTAAGAGAACATAGTATAAATGATCGTTTATCTATTTAACTCTTGTTAATTATATATAGCTCCCTAGCTGTCGTCCATGGTAAAGCAGTCGGAGGAAAAAAGAATTATAATTACCAGTATAAAACAGAACGAGGACGCGTCGAACGTCCCTTACTATATCACAGCTACTCGAAGACTGATCCCGCAGCAGGGAAATACAAGGATTCCAGGAATGCTGACTGGGTCATGTGACGTGACGCAATCGTACGTGCTCCTTCCTGCCAAGCGAACGTTCGGTGGTAGGGTTGCCAGAGATGGTTCGCTTCTCACATTAATAATTTCTAAAGGTTAAAGAGTGGGCCAGTTGAGTTCTAATGAGTGTTTCCTTAGGTTCATGGTACAGAAGAAGGGTCAAACTAACACCAGGGTCATAAAACTACTCCTGGAAATGCCCACAACTCCTACGAAAGCCTTGTCAAATACGTGTTCTTGGGCGGCGAAATGTCTAATACGACCCTTTGCTGTTCTTGATTCTTGATTGTTTTCTTTCAGTAGATGTTTAGCAAATAGTAATTTAATTTTCATGTCTCTGGCATAGCAAGATGAGGCACCAATATCTCCTCTTAGGGCTTTGTTAGCGGCATAAGTTGGAACTTATAATATTGCCCTATCTGTAGACGGAGTTTTCTATTCTCTGTAATTTAGTGATCTCTTCTTCAGTGAATTCCATAATTTCAGCTGAAAAGAGCACTGCTGACAGTGCCCCCTTCCAGTAAGTTTTGCCAATTAGTAATCTGTTACAACATCTTGCTATTACACTGTATGTAATGTTAGCTAGCTCACTAGCTTTTGTTAGTCTTTGTTTTTTGAAGTCATTGTTTATTAATTTTTGACTCCTTGGTATGTTATACTTTGAGTTACAAGAATATTTTCAATACTAATTTCTTGTTTCTGCTATTTGCTGTATATTTTTTTATACTTTCAGCTGCTTCTTCTATTGAGTGTGATATATAGCATCTTCCATTTGACACAAAACCCGGAACCACGTTCGGGGATAAACCCAGACCCAGGGGGCGGATTCTGAAACGAAGTTACGGCGTCGTATCTGCTTAAGGCGCCGCAAGTCCGGTCGTACCGCTTCCGCTGGTATACTCAAAACATCGGCGCGGCCATTTTGAGGAGAGTTACGGCGCCGCAGGTTAAGGCGGGTGTGGGCCGCCCTAAGGGCCGTACTTTAAAAACCTTTCGCCAGGCCTGGCACTGGAGTTCTCCGGGCGATCCGATATTTGGTACCATTAGACGGAATGAACGCTTCGCCGGGCTAAGCCTCGCCAGCGCTGAGGACGAAATAGTAATGGAACTTGCCGCCGAACGAAAGTCCAGGCGGAGGCTTCCTTTCCCGCTGGCGAAAGGCATAAATTTGAATTGTTTTACTATGTCTGCAGTAGCATGAGAAGTTGGACGAATTAGAAAAGACACAATAATTTATTTTTGCAATAACTCAAGCAAGTTTTATAAATATCGATGTATTTACATCTTTTTTCAAGACTATGTAGTATCGCTCCATGAGGATTCAAGACGCCTGCCTCCTCCGGTAAGTGCACTCTGTATTTTCGTTCACATAATTAGGTTAATTTCCATTTTATGCAAGCCTGCGGCTTTGTTTGAATGTTTTGATGAATGCAGCGGTACTGTCGGGTGCATCAAAGGTGTCTCACGCCCGCAGGTGAGCCATAATGAGCTGTGCCAAGGCCACATTCTTGAGTCCTGCCCGGGCTAGTCATATTACTGATTTTATGCAGGATGAGTTAATAAATTGTTATTTTCATCATAATTTCATAATGAAATTTACAAAATGAGTATTCAGAATCATTCGTCAGTTGTGTATTTATAAATTATTGATGGATTTAATAGGCAAAATGTAACAAAAGCTGATGAAGGTATTTCCTGTTTCCTTCGCTGCTACAAGTGGAACATACAGCCTTCATACAGGTATGAAGAAGTGCATATAAACGATGTTTACGTAGTTCTACTACTTATACAACTGTAAGAAGTGAATGAACTACCAGTAAGATGTTTAGTAATACAGTAACTAGGAAGTTTGGAGAAAACTTGTGAGAGGGCTTCCCGCTGCCTCTTGCAATGATACATTTTTATTATGTGGAGTTGCAAAGAACTAGTAAGTAGATAGGTATGTTGCCATGTTCCTATGCACTCATACTTTATGGACAGCATCACAATTGAAGACGGGGTAAATATATATGCATGCAGTATACGCGCACGACACCATTTTCCTCATATTTGCCTTCCTTTATCCTACAGACTTTGGGATGCACCCCCCATCCTTCGCAACGTATAGTATCTTGCACGCGTGGGTGAGCAGGGACATCACTGTGTTGCAAGTGTTGTATATATACTATAGTGCTGATAAATGTTAAAGGTAACTTTTCACAAAAATAGTGTTAGCTTGCATGTAGAATACAGCATAGTCTGAATGTCTGAGGTTATGAACAAAGGTAGGTTAGGTTTGTGTCAGTGCTATTAGCATTAGTAGTTCCTCTTCCGAAAAGTTCGGCCTCCTTTTCTTCGTAGGGGGCAAGGTAGGGGGTGAGGAGAGAGGCTCCATTGTCGTGAGGGTGGGCACCGCGGGAACGTTCGCACAACAGCTAATTTGTGTTTACATCCCGCGATTGGTCGACGCTTCCTATTTGCCGACTAGAACTTGCCCCTGATTGGCCACCGAGACGCGGCCGCCTTGCAGCAGCGCGCGCCCTAAGGTCGCCTTACGGCGGCCTTAAGGGGGGCGGCTACGGGGTATTTTTGGCCGAATATTTTTGAAATCTGAGAAATTCTTTTTCTTCGCTCACTGTGGCCGAGATAGCCTAAATTATCAAGTGGTAAGGTTTGTTTTGGTCAAATTAAATCCCTTACGGCCGGGAAGCCATGTTTAAATACCCCGCGCGGTTGCGTCAGAGGCCTGAGTCACGCGGTTACACACGTGGTGTCATTCAATGCTTATATACGCGTAAATTTTCAATAAAAAATGATTTCTTCTTTATGAATCTGCATCACTGGGCATCTCAGAGAGGGTGGATGGAGTGAGTCATGCTGCCCGAGGGCCGAGAGGACTGTAGATCACGCGTCACAACTTTGGCTATGAGGATGGGAACATAATATTACATATGTTTGGTTCTCAAGAAAGATTACAAGAATCTCTTCACTGGCAAGACCTTGAAAGAGCCAGACATGCAACACCCAAGTCCAAAAAGAAAAGAAAACAGCAGAAGAAGGATGAAGAATACCAGCCTGGAGAATATTGATAAAATCTGGCGACAATGAGAAAGGTGGCGCCTTTTGACACCCTCACATACCAGTGAATAATACTTTCTCAACACTGAGAAAGGGGACCAGATGCCTTATCAATATCTCCAGTCAATCAGCAAGGTTTGCACAATCATGTGTGAAAATTTCATCTCAATCGGACAATTATGAAGGGCATGACAGGGGTAAATGCAAAAAAACAATTTAGGAGCCGATTTCTCAAAAGTTGGTTTTTTACACTTCAAAAAATTTCAAAAAATCAGTAAATCATCTGACTGACAATTGTTAGGTATCAATAAAAACTTCAATCAAAGGCCGATTTTTTTATTGGAATAGATTTTTCAATATGGCCATAGAAAACGGGATACAGAGCGGAGAAAATCAAGTGTGAAAAAAAAATTTAAAAATTTTCTCTCAAAGATAAAAGCAAAAATCAAAAATCTGTTCCCGACAAAATGTAGATATATAATCGAAGTTTCATTGGTAATTTTTTCAAAGTGATTGACTTAAAAATAAAGCCTGTGAAACAAATTGAAAAAAAACGCGTTTTACCTCAGTGCCCCCTATCATTCACTCAATCTCCATGAAATTCACTATACACTCCTCATTAACACCAACAAACAACATAATAAAATTTCAAGGCTATTGGACCTACCAAAAGAGCTGTAGGGGGGGGGGTAGTCGCCCCCCTTAAAAAGTTTTGAGTATGTGAAAGGAATGCCGAGATACGGCGCCGTAGCGCGGCCGTAGCCAACGGCGCCTTAGTGAAGTTAAGGCAGCGCGCGGGCCTTAACTTCCGGCCCTTCTCAGAATCCGCCCCCAGGTCCGGAAATGGAACGCATTTTTAGGCGGATATGTAAACAAACATTCTTCCTCTTCTTCTTTTGACCTGTCCTCCTCCTCTCGGGCGTCTCTCCTGTTTATTCACACCCTTTTCCTTTCAATTGTGCTGTGTAGCTTAATTTTTCTTCACTGCAATATACTATCACACTTTACTTTTCAGTTTGTTGCTGGAATAACTTACTGACATTGCTTATCCGTGCACTTATTCAAGCATTTGTGCCCTTTTTTCCAGCACTGCATCTCCATCCAACACGTACCGTGCGATGGCCCCGTTGTCCTCCTCTAGCCTCTTAGCCCACTCCTCCCTGGTGCTACTAATAACTCCCCTCTCTGCCTCTCATGGTTGCTGCATTCTGCTATTGGATGTTCCACTGATTCTTTCTCCCCTGTCCTACAGCTACAGTTCTGGTTTCCCCCTTCCCTATTCCTGCCATTTAGCTGCGGGGTTCTCGTTCTTGCTTTAAACATCAACCTGCTCCCCCAGTCTCCTACATGCCAGTCTACTCCCTCTAGCTTCTGTGTCTTGCTGTACCATCTTAATGTCGACTCTTTTACTCTAAAATTCATAGGCCCAGCCTAGGCAGATGGCACACCACCTGTTCATCTTCCCTTTTTTACAACAAAGAAGGCAGCTCAAGGGCACAAAAAAAAGAAAACAATAAAAAAAAGCCCACTACTCCCTGCTCCCAAAAAAATAATTAAAAGAGGTGGCCGAAAGAAAGATCAATTTCGGGAGGAGAGGTGTCCTGATACCCTATCAGGCTGATGGATAAATAGGTTTTCTGGGAAAGCAAACTCTTTTAACTTAGACATTAGATACTTGCCTGTGTCCCAGGGTAATAGGTTCTCACTTGACGCAGGCTTAAGGGCCAGAGACAAATAAGCGCTGATGAACAACACACTTGTGAGACCAACACTAGCATGCTGTTCCACGGTGTGGGATCCTTACACACACACACACACACACACACACACAAACATTTATAAGTTAGCACTAATCAACACCAAGGTGGCTCGGTTCATTATAAACAATGAACTTGAACACCAGGCATCATAACACAGATCAAACAACAGATTAATATGTAACCTCTTCACATGTGCAGACAAGCACACACTTAAAATTCTGTACAACTGTCTTGCCATATCTGCAGCCCAACTCATGGGATAGCTGTCACCCGACAAAGGTCCATGGTCCCTCCACGGATGGGGGCGGTGTCACGGGCAAAATTATGCCCGGACATCCACATGCCTCTGTTATCTTAGCTCAAGCTCGTGTATGTGGGGTTCTTTTCGACTGATATGGCGTCTAGAACTAGCATGATCATCATTCTTTATTATGATGACAAAGACCATGTCAAAATTCATTTTTCTCAGAAAATAGGATACCAATCACATATACATCAATATATTTCCACAGGTGAATACCTGAGATTCATTAATAATGACAGGGGAAGGAAAAATATAGGCCCCTGTCATCGACAAAATTGAGTCTGGGTGCATGGACGTTCGTGGAAGTGCAACGGTTGCCAAGATCCACTTAACAATTCGCCGCCCGAGCATACATATTTGACACAATTTTCGTAGCTGTGGGTATTTTCAGGAGTAATATAATGACCCTGTATGACAGCTTGACCCTTCTTCTGTACATCAAAGTTCCCAAGTCCTTGGAAGTGTGCTCAAGGAGTCCCAGGCGTGCGAGAAACCTTGGAACTCTGCCTATCTCGCTCGCCGCCTTGGGAGGCCGTGCGCGGTCTCCCGAGTCCCGAGTCCCAAGCGTTGCCAATCTTCCGCGTCGCTTTTACGTGTAATATGTCTTCAGTTAACCTAAATTACACTTCTTATGTATAATTATGGAATTATAAATATAAAAAAATGATATTTAGTTGAAATACAGCGATAGTATCTTCATTGTAAGGAATATGTGCACGTATTTTTGTTTCGTCTGCATCTTCAACGGCACCACGTGCTCTTGCCCTTGCTGTCTCTTCGTATCGGCACACCCTGTAAAATAAAACAACACAAGCAGTATCCATTACAAATCTTCCAATTCCCTATTTCTTGCACACCACATCTTTTCCAGAAAACTCTTCATGGCTTCTATAATTTTATCATTTGCTTCATCACTCAGTCCCAGCAGCAGCAGCATCCATTCCCTTTCTGTCCTTGCAATCCTCCCATTCACATCCCAGCCCATCTCGTCCCGGCAGCGGATGCGGGAGCTCAAACCCGGATCCTTTCGCCCGGGACCACCACTCCTGCGCCCCCCCTCAGCCCTGCTGCTACCTGCTTCCGGAGTGTTGGATCCTACCCCTTCCACCCACTATCCTGGAGCCATTGTCCGTCCCACTCCCCGTCTCCTCGCCCTCGCGCCCACTCCACAACGCCCCACCACCCCGCCCCCACAGCCCCTCGGCAACACTGATCCCCTCCCGCGCATCCCCCCTCAACCACCTCACCCTGCCCACCCACACACACAGAGGGCCACCCACTCCCCGCCCACCCACCTCTAGGTCCCCATCTCACTCAGTGCCCCCTCATCATCTCCGTCCTTTCTCTCCGGTACCTCCCACACACATTTACTCCACTGCCCAAGATTCCACTCCCTCCGCACCACCCTCACAGCATCCTTAACCAGTCTCCGTATTCACAGGCCAACCCAAGAGGACCTGCTGGGCAGCGACGCCCTCAGCCTCAACACTGCCTTCCACGCCCTCAAGTGCACGCAAACCTTCCTGCAGAAGTCGGGGCAACTCGACAGGATCTAACTCCCACCCTGGTGACAGGACGGCCAACACATCTCTAACAAAAGCTTAGCCTCTGTTGTTTTGCCCAGTCATGAGTCCCCTCATACTCCTCCCACGTCTCACTTAGTTGCTTCCTCTGCCTCTAACCTTGAAGTATGTTCAAAAGATGGGAACCCTAAAAAAAAACTCACATAGAACTTCCTTCTCCGCAAAATCTGAGTAATTCTTCTGTAAATAACCTCTTCATTACTTTTGTTCTTTTGAATCTCAACTGTTTAATCAATAAAGTTAACTTTTTGGCAGAGTTCGTTTCTAGTCACAGTATTGGGGTATGTTGTGTTTGTGAAACTTGGTTAACTTGCAATGTTTCTGATCCAGTTATCAGTATATTGGGTTATAAATTTTTCCGAAATGACTCTCCCTTAAATCTAAGAATTCACGGTGTTGGGATTTACATTCGTGATGATATTAAAGTGGGGAAAACTTATTCAGATCATCCGAATACTGTTGGGGTATTTTTGCCTGATTTTGGCGTTACTATATTAGCAGTTTACAGGCCCCCAAGTAATTCTTTGAAAGATAATATTGCTCCTGTTTCATACCTGGAATCTTTCTGTGTTGGTAAAGAATTAATACAGGTTGGTGACTTTAATCTCCCTACTGTTGTCTGGTCCACTGAGGTTCCTTATTGCACTTCCTCTATTGATATTAGATTTCTAGATTTGTTTACATCTTTGGGTCTCATGCAGTGGGTTACGCAAAATACCTATGTCCGGTCTAATAATATACTTGATTTGGTCTTTACATCTGAAGATGATAGAATTTCCCATGTTGATATAATAGACCCCTTTCCAGGTTGTGACCATTTTCCAGTTTTGTTTGAGTATTTATTTAGTTCTAATCCAAACATTAATAATGTACATAACAACTTTGACTTTTATAATGGCAACTACACCTTGTTAAACCATCACATTTTGAATTTTGATTGGGATAATGAATTCCTTGGCTTAGATATTGAACAATCATATTTAAGATTTAAAAGTTTAATGCTTAATGCCATTCAGCTATTTATTCCAGTTAAGAAGACAACAGGAGTCAGGAAACCTCCTTGGGCAAAATCTATACCTCCTTCTCTAAAACGGCATAAACGACAAGTATGGTTGGAGTATAAGGATGCTCGGACAAAGTTTGGCAGATCTTCCCCAATAGCCTTGAGGTTGTGGCATTCTTTTAAGACAATATCTCTTCAATATAAAGATGCTGTCCATCAATCTGTAATTAAATATGAAAGATCTTTAGTTTCTCCCGGAAATCCTGATGTTAAATGTTTTCACTCCTATCTTCGTAGCAAGAAGGTTCAGCGTCCTACTATTGGACCGCTGTCGAGTTGTCGAGTTGTTTCAGAGACCATTTGGCTTAGATAATTTTTTTCTAAAAATTCGATCATTCTATGTGACTCGCCTTCTGTACCTGACAATGTCGCCCAGTCGATATGGGGGAGGTTAAAGTCTTCTAATATCAGTGAGTCGCTGTTATTAAGTGACTGTCTTAAAATGCTGTACATTTCAAGGTCGCCATTGAGTGATTGCCCTGGAGGCCTGTAGGTGACAGATATATTTCAATTAACCTTTGCAATGTTTACTCGCACGCACAAATGTTCAATGTTACTGTCTCCTGGTGTTCTGTCAGTGGGTTGCAAATAGCTTTTGACAAAAAGGGCGACACCACCGCCTCTACGGTTTATACGATCTTTGTTGAAGAGTCTGTAGCCATCTATGTTATATTCTGTACTTAAATCAATATTTGTGGTGTCGATAAATGTTTTGGTTATAGCAATTACGTCAAAATTTTCTGACAGAGCAAGACATCTCAGTTCATCAAACTTGTTTCTTAGGCTACGCGCATTGAAACTAAGGACTCTTAGGTTATCTTGAAGTTTGGTAATAGAGGTGGAGGCACTGGCGGGTTCAAGGTTACGAGTTTGCTGCGATGAATGGCGTCTATTTACACGGGCGGGGTGGAGGGACATGGCTGAGGGTCGTTTTTTGATCGGGAGAGAGAGAGAGAGAGAGAGAGAGAGAGAGAGAGAGAGAGAGAGACACTCCATGTGAGTGTTGCCTTTCAGAGTGCAAATATTTTTCAAATATGTATTTGTTTTCCATATGACAAAACGAAAGGCATATCATATGCATATTGTACAAGGTTTCATAACCACAACACAACACCCACCAAAAAACGCTAGAAATGGGGAGAGTAAGTAATGGAAATTAGAATGTGTTCATATTAGCAGGGTCGAAGAGCCATAAGACTGCTATCACAAAATTAATGGAGCAGGAACTACAAAATTGAAAACTAATAAAAAAAAGACAATATTCATGTTAGCAGAGTCAAGGAGGCGGCATATACGGTGTGTAACATGATATCAGTATATGTAGACATTTTAAAGATGTAATTTATCAGAAAAAGAATGGGAGGAGGGCGACATTCTGATGCTCTAATGTCTTGAGAGCAACTGACGTATCTCTTACGTCTGACGCTTTACAGGTTAATAATACCCAAAAGAGCCTCTGGAGAAACATTGTAAGCATCGGGTGTGAAAAGAAACAAAATTTGAGCGTCCTTTATATTTATTCAAAATAAAATGTACTGACATGGTATTGACAATTTACAGTTTACTGAATTCTGTGAAAAGTTTGCCATGTTATTTGAAACGGTCCCCAAATTCCTTTACTAAAATAGGGACAGGAGATTAGCATCACAGATATACAGGGTTAACAGCATATGGAAAAAGGTGGGCTTTCCTTTCTGCCTTTAACCACTCCAGTATGGTTAACCAGGTACCCTTTAAGGCTGGGTGAGCCAGCAGGCCAACCCCTAGGCTCACCCAGTCTTAAAGGGTACCTGGTATCCTATTTTTGAAGAATCCCCTGCCAAGGGTAAGATTGAACCAGGGTTCCCAGCATCATAATCACTTTACCAACTGAGCCATTGCACCCCCATAATGTTAATACCAATGCCACAATTGTGGCTCATTTGCTGGTAATGCAAATTTGATCTCATCTGCTTAAGTTTCAGAGACTTGAGCAATTTGGGTTTCATGCCTGGTGAGTCAACAGCTGACCAGATACTATTACTTAGCATCCATGAGAACGCATACTTGCGTTTCAACAGGGGCTACTCGCAGCCTATGTCTATATGAAGAAGGAATTAGACTTGGTGCATCATGAGGCTCTCTGGAACATTCTGGAAGGATTATTGACCTGATAACTGGCCTTTACTTTGGGACAGATGTAGTGCAGCGACTAGGCCTGATGGGTGAGCCTCCCATAACCCACTCAGCGAGGGGGGTACCTCTTTGGCCGACTGGTAAGGTAGTGACTCTCCCGTCACGCTGGTCGCGGGTTCAATCCTGGGCAGCCGGAAAAAGCTCTCTAGTTGTCTTGATTAATTTCTCGTGTGTTTCGATACGCACAGAGGACGTGTGGGACCGGGAGTAGTAGAAAAAGGAAAAATCTTGGCATTTCATTGAGTGCTAGGAAGTGTGGGGTAAGGGGTTTTAATTTCTTCCTGTCAATTCAGTGGTCGAGTGCTCCAGTCTGGGGGACATGCAAGAGCAGCGCCTCTCCCGGTGTCGGGGTGGAGATGGGAGTTTCTCTCTGGTGCTGGGGAGAAGGCACTCTCCCCAGGACAAGGTTATAGACTACCCCCAGGAGGAAGGTAGTCTCCATTTGCTGTAGCTTTACAGCCAAGGGCAGTTGCTTTTAAATTGTTTTTAGAATTTCTATTATGCACCTAAATTTTTCATTATTTTAACTTTTATAATTTATAATTTTTTAGTCATTTCATTCGGCGCCATATGACTAATGCAGTTGCAGCGCCATGATTTTGGCCCAATCAATCAACCCTGTTAATTCAGGAGTGAGGCAGGGGTGCGTCCTTGGTCCATCACTTTTCAACGCTTGCATGGACTAGGCAATATGCAAAGTTGTTGATTCAAGTCATTACAGAGCATCTGATGGTGACATCAAGATCACTGACTTGTTTTTGCTGTTGATGCTGTACTTAATAAAATTGCTAGAGGTTATGGTGATGGCTCTTGAAGTGGTGCCTGAGAAGATGAAGACACTGGGACTGAAGGTCTCCTGGGCTAAAACCAGGGTCCAGTCATTTGGAGGCTTTCTGGATGACAGTTCATTTTGTTCATGCATGTGACCTAGAGGATATTGAGGTCACCAAATGTTTCACATACCTTGGTAGTGTAGTGCTTAACAGTGGCAGGTCTTGCCAGGAGGTCATTTGACAGATTGGCCAGGCCCACAGTGTTATGCACTTGCTCAACATGAGTATATGAAGTTGTCAATATATGTGCAGGCTTGTGCTCCATGTCCCCACCTGTGTCCCCCTGTCTTACTGTAAGGGTGTGAGACATGGACACTGAACAATGAATTGGAGAGGTGTGTTGATGCTTTAGGTACCAAGTGCCTTCACAGGATCATGGGGTATTGTTGGGCTGACCATGCTGAATCAGCAATTATTTCATGTAACTTAATTGCGGTCTGTTACCAGATGAGTTCATGAACACCAACTTTGGCTAAAAGGGCACGTGGCACACTTCCTGGATGTCAATTTCTGCGCAAGACATCCCCAACTCATGGCTGGGGCAAGTTGATCAATTCTGCCAAGAGTGGCTCAGAATGGGAAGGGTAACTGGGTGGGGACTTGCTCAGATGGACCCCCGGGGGTGAAGGCAGCAGGTGAGTGAAGCAGTGCACCCCCTGGTGTATGCTCCCCGTTAGTTAGTTAATATAATGATATTAATTTAATGTTGGGGCAGACCCAATCATGAATAAATATTAACTAATGAACCAGTGGGGGCATGTTGCTTCACTCGCCCGCTGCCTCCACCCCCGATGGTCCCTCTGAGTGAGCCCCCTTGCAGTTACCCTTTCCACTCTAAGCCACTCTTGGCAGGATCAATCAACTTGCCCCAGTCACCATGTCTCACAGCCATACAGCATGTGACTTGAAGTTCAGAATTTTTGTCTGCCTGCATAGATATCGATGACGCCATATACTCACGTTGAGCGAGCCCTTAACACCATGGGCCAGGCTAATTCATTGAGTGACTTCTTGGGAAGACCCATCATTGTTATGCACTACGCTACCAAGGTAAGTGAAACTTTTGGTGACTTTATGTTCTCCCCACATGCACGAAGACTGAACTGTGTTATTCATTAAACCTCCATATGACTGGACCATGGTTTTGGCCCGGAAGACCTTCACTCCCAGAGGTTTTACCTCCTCATGCTGCACTTTGAGAGCCACCACCAGAACTTCTAACGATTCCATGAAAAGTACAGTATCATCACTAAAAGCAAGGTCAGTGACCTTTTTGCCAACATGCTATGCAATGACTGATCTACAACTTTGTCTAATACTCAGTCCATGCAAGTGTTGTAATGGAGCAAGGATGCACCCCTGCCTCACTCCTAAATTAAGAGGGAAGAAGCTGGAACTGCTACCCTCACACTGCACAGGACTCAGTCCCAGAGTAAAGGCAAGTCATCAGGTCAGTAATCCTTTCAAGAATTCCATGGATCCACAGAATGTTTCAGAGTACTTTATAATGCACTAAGTCAAATGCCTTCTTGAAATTAACATAGGCTGCAAGTAGCTCTTGTCAAAATTCAAGTCAGTGTTCCACTACTAGGGAATTATGTCAAAGTTATTAATCAGTTAACTAGTTAACCTCCAGTCTCTAAACTTTAGAGACTGGAGGTTAACTAGTCAGGGGTCAAGAAGAAAAGAAGACAGGAACTCTGTAAAGAACATTAAAATATTAAATGCCTTTACATTGTCTTTTCCACTCTTTAGAGTCTAAAGAGTGGAAAAGACAATGTAAAGGCATTTAATCTTTTAATGTTCTTTACAGAGTTCCTGTCTTCTCTTCTTCCTGACTGATAGCTCCTGAAGTTTGACTGGCTGCTGGGTTGTTCTACCACTGTGAGCAAGGAATTTCTCCATTCAGACAAGCACCTGGACTGGGACCAAAGCTTGTTTGTGGGTTGCGGCATCAGGCATGGACTGCAGTGCACCATATCTGAAAACAGCAGAAGTTTGACACCACACTGAAGACATTTAAACTCCCACAACAATACATCTGTTCTCAATATACAGAAACTAAAAATATCTAGTAAACTGAGTGTTTTCGAGTATTTCTGTAATCTATTCTGTTCAAGGGTTTGGAAGGTTGTTAAATAAACTGGTGGGAATATTTTATCTTGTTTGTTTTAACAACAGATGCTTCCAATTAGTCTCTAGAGCAATGCTTCCCAACCCTTTATCTGTTGTTTCCCCCTTCAACCAGTTCAACTATCTGAATTTCCCCCTTCATGTGGACAAGGAAAAAATGACCAAAACACAAAATTTACTTGCTTAATAACACAAATAACATAATAATTAAATCGAAGCCAAACAAACAAAAACAAAACAAAAAAAAAAACAAAAAAAAAAAAAATCGCTTAACACAATCAATCAATAGCTCTCCGCTCCGCCGGGGACTCCCTCCAAGGGGATGGCCATGACGGAAGAGTCTCCACTTTTCCCTCTCCAAACATACATTTCTCACACATCTAAATCCTCGTGTCCCTCTTTCACCCCTCTCTTATATGTATTCCTCAACTTTATTCTCCCAACTCACTGGGGGTCTTTCTATTACACCTGTCCCTTTGATATTACTCATAAATCCAATAGAGTCAATAGCCGCATTCTACGAGATTTTTTTCGGTCGACTAATTGCTATAATAGTAATTAACCCATCTGCAATTCTGCAAATCTACCATAGTCAAACACAAATATGAAGTCTATTTGGGAAGGCCCAAGCCTCTCTACAGTGCTGCCGCATCACCCCCAATACATCACTTCTCTCTTATGTCAGCAATTTACCATATGAAATTATGTATTGAATATTTTCTATATATTGAGTGTGTCACTTTTTAGGATAATAGCAATGAATTGTATAAATTCCATAGCACGTGATATTAATGATTTTTTTGTCAGTGATCAAGGACACCATGTCACTTCCTCACCTTCATACGCGATGACAGCTACTTCGACGGCTGTCCTTACTCTAAAGACTAGATTTGGCTGTGCTGTAGCCAACAGGCCCTGCCCAACTGGACTTCATAGCTGAGTCAGACTAATTGTCATATTATTCATTTCAATATTAATTTTACCACAAGGCAGTTAATGATTAGCAGGAGTTTGAAAGCTCAGGTACCTTTTGTGAGCTAAAGGTGAGGTGGAGATAGAGGTGGATGATGGGAAAATTGGTTGAAGAGCACTGCTGTCGACTACCCCACATACCAATAGGGATACAAAAGCGATCCACACATATCTTCGTCTGCCTGCCGTCCAGTCAACATACAGTTGCATTCTATCTTGTGCAGCCTTCCTTCCAGCTTAGCTCTTGGTCTCTTCTGTAATATAAGGGATAAAATTATAAACTATATAATGGTGAAGCATAGTATTTCAAGGTGGTTTTAGGAATGTAAAAGGAATGATGTGTGTGACTTTTGGTATGGGTGTGACAACAAGGGGGAGTGGACTGAGGGGTAGGCGAATGGGTGAAGCCCATAAGATGCTTTGGACATGTGATAAGAAAGGAAAGAGGATGTGTTTGTTGAGTGTATGGGAGCAAGAGGGTTGACTAAAGATCTGGGCAGCATACGGGTAATCTTCTGCTACATGACGATGGTTGAAAAACCAGCGTGTGGGACTGGAACCTAGGTCCCTAGCCTCACCACGCCTGCACACTGACCACTTGGTCACCACCTCCCTGGTGGTAGAAGAATAGACCACCAGTGAAATGGATGAACAGAGTGGATGAGTACCTGTAAGAGTTGGCAGGCAAGGGATTGATGTATGGAGAGGGAGTGCCAGAACAGGGAAGTTACTCTTCAGCTGTGGCCATCCCCTTGAGGAAAGTTCTCATGAGGGGATGTGGCATCAGTCACAGATAAAACATGCAAGTTGTCTGTGAGGGTTTTCATAAGGGGACATTATAATCATTACATCTCTCCCTTCCCATTTCCTTAATAACCAGACAGACCGTGACAACTTAGTTATGTTACATTCCTTCACATCTGCCTGTAAGAGGAAGCATAGAAGGGACAGAATTACGCCCTCCTTGGATGGCCGGAGATTTGATCATCTCAGGGTGTCTGTGTTCCTCCCTACAGCTAGTAGTATGCATAATTCCTGATTTTGATTGGTGAAGGAAGGACCTGCAACCCATTCCAATAAAATATCCACTCCAGCCAAATGCAATGCAAAAGACAGAGGCCAGGGACAAGGCTCAGGTTGTGACTGCTACTGATCTTGCTGAGGGGTTGGACCACTCAATTGCCTCTCTTAATATATTCACATTGGGGGAACCAGTTGCTTGTGGTTGGTGCTCGGCAAAGCCTCTAGGACCCCTGCATTATGATAGGGGCAGGGTCCCCTAACCCTTTTTTGTTTTGGGATTGATCTGGGTGATGCAGATGTGGCACTCGCTCCTTGAACCAGGCCTTTTCTCTGCAGCATCTTTTCACTTTGTCAATGACACTGCATCAACTGCAAATAAGGCTGCCATTATAGTGCTTTGTACCTCTCACTTTTAGCCTTGGGTCTCTTTTTCCTACTCTGGCTTTAATTTCTCTCCTACAACCTTCCATATAAACACTAAACAGCCCTGGTGACATCACACCCCTGTCTAACACCTATACCAAAACTCTGCTCCACATTCACCTGAACAAAGGCACTTATATACATGTTAAAAGACTGGAACCCTTCAAGTAAATATCCTCCTACACCTACATTCTCAGGACATTCCATAAATCCTTTCTGTCAACCTTGTCATAGGGCTCAAAAGCTCAAGTGGTGGGTCATAGGAAGTAGCTGCAATGAGTCAAATCACTAATCTTCCAGACATACAAATTTATCCTGAAAACCCAAGGGAATCAAATCATATGGTATATTGTAGAAAAAGAGCGCAAGAAACTTACTGAAATTCATGGGGCTGGCATGTTCAAAGAGAATGAGCAGGTACATGCATGAGCTTATTAGTGGAGCAAGATTGAGATCTTAAGCTGTGATGAAAAAAAGGCAGGGGGAAAAACCTGACCATAGAATTCTGAGCTATCATACTAAAAAAGGAGCATTAGAATTTTATACTGAAGTAAATTTAGTTTGAGGTATTTTGATATCTTAATAACTATAAAAGATTAAAAAAGTAAAAATCATGGTTGACTATGTTGCTGCAAATACATACACAATCTTTTTATAATCTTGTTGCTGAAATCTATGGAGAAAAGGATAACTTGAGACTTTTAAAATTATATAAAATAAACATTCTCCAACATTTTATTTTGATGGTCACAATAATTAATTTAAATATACAATATATGACATTCAGACGTGGATGATACAGAAATATATACAGACAGTATTTACATTAAACTTATAACATCTATGGAAGAGAACACTGTGACATGATGGGTAATGAGGAGGGGAGGGCAGGGGAGGGAGAGGAAGGGAAGGGAAATTTGGGAGGAAAGTGAGGCATCGTTCATTACAAGTATCTTCAAACATTCATTATTTCTCATTAATACTATGTAAAGGTGCAGAGGTCCTGGGTTTGGGAAGGAGGCGGGCAGGGAGGGAGAGGCGGTGGGGATGGTGGCGAGGGTAGAGGCTGGGATGGAGGGGGGAGGAAACAGGGTTGTACGTCAAAAATATTTAATGGACAAATAAACTTCACTCAAGGCTGGAAATAAAAATACAAAAAACTCTGCATGAATTATTCTCCTGGGCTAAGGTAGTAATTAACTCTTTTCTATACTGGATTTTCTGAGATGAACATTTGCACCAAGAAATTGCAAAATATGAAAACGTGTTCCAGCTTAAGATCTGGCGTTTAAGTGTCCAAGATGATAAGTGGTACACAGCTCTTTCTTTCATAAATATATTCCCATGGATGACATTACAAAGGGAAACGAGGTATGGCCTATACTCCTCTTTGAATCTTTGGGAAGTACAAAAGGGAGGATATAGGAGAGGAGAGGTAATAACAGAAAGGATAGTGCCTGTGAAGCCCCTTTGAAAACCCCGTATGCTCACTGCAGTGCCAGTAATGCCAGTGCAGCTCAAGTGCCTTACGTTCATGAAGCCCAGATTTAAAAAAATTGGGAGTATGTGCTATAGATGCATATGGCTCAACTCCATTCCATGGGCTCTTTGAGTCTGTGGTGGGAAAGAACCCATTAACCTGACACAGGGCCAGTGTAACATCTGGGTTACCACAGTTTACCTTCCCCAGGTTTCCCTAGGTACCCATATACCGACCATCCTGAAAAGAAGGATGAACAGCTGAGTGCGCTGCATGTCGACTGCCCAGGCTAGGATTCGAACCCAGGCCTGCAGATTCATAGTTAAGGACACTCACCACTGCACTGCGGAGAAGTCTGACCATTGGAGGCCCAGATATTGTTGTACATTAAATATAGCAGAGAATCATATTTAAATTTGTCACTGCCTTGCCTCATGATCTTTGGGAAACTACAGTATGTAGTTCCTCTACTGTGGCATCAGTGACATTGTTCTGGCCCAGATGCGACACATCACCACTTAGTGTATACCTTTGTAAAATGAGCCGACGCAAACATCTTCAAGTAGGAACAAAAGGCTCTGAAGGAACTTCCATTTTACTATTAATTCAAATGAGTTTTTTCCATGCAATTCCCACTTCATACTCATCTAAGATATCCCGATATTAAATATAAACGTAACCTTGGGTAGAAGGGGCTAACATATCAGATATTCAGCGAGTCCTTGGGCATGATAACTCGGTCAAAATAATCAAGATTTCCTTCTGCATATCCCAACATGGACCCTGAACACTGCTTTTCTCGTAGTGTTGTTACCTGATGGAATTCTTTCTTTGTGTAAGCTGCTGAGGCCCCTCCCCTCCCCATCTTCAACATAATTGAGAACTAATATTTTCACACATTTTGAGGCGTTTGGTCTAGTTACTAGCTTCTCCTCTCTCGTCCATCTTTGAAACTGATTGGTCATGTATGCAGAATTGTCATGAACTCTGTGGTTGTGTAGCTATCATGCAAATCATGCAGTGCCATATTTAGACCTGGTGCCCCTAAGCTATGGAGAACTTGAGGGCCGATTGTTAAAAAAGCTACACCAAAGGATGCCACAAAGGTGCATACCAAAACAAGGGGGAATATTCACGAATGTGTAGCCTACCAATTTCGAGATGGTGACTGCTTATTTCTGGACAAAATATGATGCTGTTTATCATGGAGATAGTATTTTTCTCCGGGACCCGCCGCCGCCACCGCAAAATAGCTCGCAGAGAGGTTCAACTTGGACACCCGTGGGAAATCGAGGGTTTTGGGTGGGGGAGCATATCTAAACTACTCCAACCGAACTTTACATAACCTCCTAACCAGGGGGGGGGGCTGCGCCCTCCCCCATGTATATACGATTTATTTCTGCGAGGAGATATTTCTCGCAACACCGGCTGGACCGCCGCCGCGGCCGCCGCCAGAGGAGGCTACGCTTTCGTGAATATTATCCCAAAACAAGATCTTGCAAGGGTTAAAAAGTCTCCTCAAAAACTGAAAAGATATGGAATAGACAACTGAGAATATTAGGCCCTGGGGAGAGACAAGGGGGCTCTTAGGCACACTCGCGGGCCACCAAAATAGCTTCTCTAGGAGCATATTTCGCACGGCTGGGCAATGATAAAGGGGTAGGTGGGCTCAAATAGAGGGATGTGAAAACTGAAGCTGCTTTTGAAAGGAAGTAGCTGGCTGGGGAAGAGCTGCAGGTGCTCCTGGCCCGGGCCGCCACGCCCCGCCCCTCACTACCTTCACTGGGCCACGGGAAGCGCCTGGCGCCCGGGTGGTTTTCAATAAAGGGGCAGAAGCTACATAAATTATTACCTTTGTGTGCGCGATTCCTCAGCCAGCAACGCTACATCTAGACATAGGAACATAGAACAGACACAGACACTCACTCAGTCCACGTCAGCGCTGCGTGTGCGCGAATGTCTGGAGGACAGCTCGAGCAGTGCCTGGCGAGACACTTCGAACTATTGCTTCGTTTCATTTACCTTTTACTTCATAGTTTTTCAATGATTGTTTCTATAAATTTCTTTCCTTAGTTTACTTTTCTGCACCATGTTGCGGCACCACGTACGTATAAACCAGACCCGTCAGCGGGCAAACCAAAATTAATTTCGTAGCTGCTGGATACAATAATTTCCCTCAACCACTCGATTACTTTCCCAGTGCAAACGACACTCCGACACTTCGTATATTATATATTTACACAGTTTCTTGTTCACCGTAATCACACTAATGTACGAGGGATATAATCCATCCTCTCAAGTGAATGATCGGGACCATTTTTCAACATCCCTTTGATCATGTTTTGTGGCGGCGGTGACAGCCGTGCCAGACAGACTCCACCAGCTCCACGTAGCAACGAATGCTTTATATTTCTCTTTAAAATCTTTCCTTTTTGTCATGGAGGGCGAAGTTTTACCAGAGAGAACATGAGCTGCGTTGGAGGTCCGTTCTGGGATCGACTGTGAGTGTGTGACTCCTCAAAACGCCTTTGGAAGTGCCTGAGGCTGCTAGGGATGCCACAAGCGTTCTCCGGATCTCTGCAGCAGAACACTCAAGCCAAGGTAAAAGAGAGCACGACATGACCTGACCTTGATTTCAGCCACGAACTCTATAATATAGTGACGATTTGGTGCCCCTTGGTGACACTCCCTCCTGGTGGCGACGCGTAAGGTGGTTGGTTACTTTGAACATTTAACCTCCTGGGGCAGGGCAGGGTAGGGAAGCCGGAGTGGTCAGTGTGGGGTGGGTGGCGGGGGCGAGGGCTGAACACCGCGCTGCCCAGGTGGTGGAGGCGGTGGAGGTGGTGGAGGTGTTGGCAGGTAACAGGAGAGCAGTGGAGACATTCCTCTGGCGACGTCGCTGGAGAGCACCTCGAAGGGCCTGGTGCGTCATCAGAGGTCAGCTTCATGTCACCACACCAGACCCTCGTTCACCTGGTGGTCAAAGTTGCCTCCCTGACCTGCAGGTAGGGGCGAGGAGGGAGGAAGGGGAGGAAGACGGGTGAGTCAAAGTGTACGGGGAGTACCAATCAGGCCTGTAATCCTATTTTTTGTACTGATTACGGTGAGCTTATTTGCAGTTCATAGATACTTAAAAACACATTCTACAGGGATTTGCTACCATGATGATGAGTTTGGTGTGAGAAAGATGGATGGATGTGGTGAATGGAACAGCGAAGCAATGAAACTGAAGCAATATGACAAGGAAAAAGAAACGATAAGAAAATCATAGCTGATGAAACGGAAAAAAAAAAAAAAAAATTAGTTGAATTATAAAAAATATATATTTCAGGCGCTGGTACAGTACGTCCTCTCAAATGTTAGTCTCTGATCTTTAGTTTTGTCTGCCATGTAAAGAGTGGCAGAGAAAATTATAAATACTCAGGGTGACTACTATAAAAAAAACTCACTTATTAAAATTATCTAAAGTATAATTAAATGATGTAACTAAACGAACACAAAGAAACTTCAGTAATAGAGAGGAGGAAGGAGTGTGATAAGAAAAGTGAAACAGAGGAGAAGAATAAGATGATAAACTAAGAGATGAGGAGAAGAAGGAAAGGAACAAAAGTAAATAAATAGAGGGAGAAGAAAAGAAGAAAATGGACGATAAACGATGAACGGATGAATGAAACAAAAAGAGAAATGAATGAATGAAGGAAGGAAGAAAGGAGAGAATGAGAGGAAAGGCACAAGGGGCAGGGGAAGAGTATATGGAGTAGGCAGGAGTAGGCAGCAGTAACATAGGCGCCTGAGGGTGAGCTAGGAGGGACGCATGCACGAGTAAGGGACTACCTGGCCCCGGGCTGCCTACTGACCCCCGTGCGCCATGATCATGCCCTCGGGGGATGACCGCTGGGACAGGGAGAGCATGTCGGGGGGCTGCGTCATGAAGTGGCCGCCCTCAGACACCGGCGGCGCCCCCAGTCCACCCAGGCCCGGGAAGTCACTCATGGGACCCCCAGGAGGTAGCGGCTGCTCCATGGACGGGGGCAGGCCTGGGGGAGGAGGAGGAGGAGGAGGGAGAGAAAAAGGTTAGGTTAGGTTACGGCATATCACTTATTTTTGTATGGTGTATATTTTCTTCTTTACGTGTGTGTGTGTGTGTGTGTGTTTCTCTACTCACCATGCGGGAAACTCATGCCGGGGGGAGGCGGGGGACCCTGGCCAGGGAAGAAGTCGTGGAAGCCCTGGGGACCGTACCCGAAGGCGTCTCCGTAGTAGGGAAAGCCGTCCTCCATGCTAGGCGACATCCTCATCCCGCGCAGCTTCCTTGGGTTGCCGAAGAGGTGCGCGCGCATGCCCATGGACGAGAGCTGCTTCATGCGCCGCTCCTTGCTCCTTTTGTTCTGGAACCACACCTGAGGAAGAGGGAAGAGGCGCCGCTGAATGAAGAGGAAAGAATTGGTGCTGAAGGAGGAGGAAAGAGCTAGTGGTGGAGGAAAAGGAAGAACTGTTGGAGGGAAGAGGAACTAGTGAAGGAGGAGGAAATAGCTGGAGGCGAAGAAAGAGGTAAGAGCTGATGGTGGAGGAATAGGAGCAGCTCGTGGGGGAAAGACGCGCTAGTGAAGAGGGAGAAAAAAGATGGTAATGAATGAGGAATGAGGCAGTAGTTAGTTAGGGAGGAGGGTGTGGACAGGGCTCATTGAGGGAAGGATTGTGATACTGGTGGTGGAGGATAGCGGAAAAGGAAAGGCGGAGAGGTGATGGATGAAGAGGGTGAGAGGGATGAAGGGAAGGATATGATGAAGGGGATAGGATGGGATGAAGGGTAAAGGTATTTGTATTATTTTTTCGTTGTATGACCTTTTTTTTACTCCACAACGACGACATAAGTTCAGTGGTTCATACCGACAGTAACTACTACTACTACTACTACTACTACTACTACTACTACTACTACTACTACTACTATCACAAAAACCATCACTACCACTCAACACATTTTCATCGCTCCTCATCACACGCTTGTTCCCTCCTCCCATACTCTCTTGACTCGTTCACACCCTTACTTTCTCTCTCCACCTACATAACTTTTATTCTCTCTTCTCTCCCATCCTCTCCTTGCACTGTTCCTTCTTTTCCTCTCACTTAACCTGCAATACTATCTCTATATATCCCATCCTCTCTATGCAACGCTACCCTCTCCCCAGCCTCCCTTTCTCTCTCTCTCTCTCTCTCTCTCTCTCTCTCTCTCTCTCTCTCTCTCTCTCTCTCCGTCCCTAACCTCTGCAACCTCCCTCTACTTCACCTAAAACAAGCCCTTCACTTATTCTCTCTCTATCTACACACTGTTCCTCATCTCTGTCTCTTTCTCCGGGCCCAACCACTGCACCGTAACCTCTAAGCCTCGAACACTCCAGGCTACAAGACACAGCCAGCCTCCCCGTGCCCTCGTGCCCCCCGGAGAGTCACTGTGATGCTGTAATGATAAAATGAATATGATTACGTCGTTTGCAGGGCGTCATCCATCACGCCCACCCAGCCATCTTGGTGACGGCGAGCGACGACCTAATCACAGGTAAACGGTGTGAATCTCATTAGCATAATAATTAAGGCGGTAATTTGTGTGTCAATACTGCTGGGAGTCACGCCAAGGCTAGAGGAGAGGGAAGAAGAAGGGAAGGAGAAAGAGGAGGCGAGGAGGAGGAGGTGAAGGAAAAAGTAGTAGTAAGAGTAGAAAAAGTAGTTCCGTTAGTCTTTACTCTTTTCGACTTTGGCCATTTGAATGTGTGAAATATCTACTACTACTACTACTACTACTACTACTACTACGAAACGACGAGATCATTCAATACAACGCAAACTATCGCAATCTGTTTCGTTCTTTTACCAATAAGTTGTTTCGTTTTGTCCCAAGCATACAAATATGAACTTAACACAAGACTTTTTTTTACTTCATTTATTTTTTCACAGTGATAGTTCTCTCTCTTTCCTGACCTTCTTTTCCTGTCATCTTCCACCACCTCCCCTTCACCCACCCCTCTTCTTCCTCCTCCTCCTCCTCCACTTCCCTCCTCCTCTCCCTCCTCGGCCTCCTCTGACCCCGGTAACTTGACCCTCACTGCTCCTGTTTCGTTGACCAAAATATTCGTGGTTGACCAAGATCTCCGCTCCTCCCGCCCCGCCTCCCATACCCCTATTTATTCTTTTTTCTCATTTCTCCTTTTTCCATCCCTCTAGAGTGTTGGATTCCCTTTCGGTGTGGCGGAGGGCGGGGAGCAGTTGTCACGTGAAGGAGGAGGCGGGGGAGGAGGAGGTGTGGTGGTGAAGTGAGGTTGAGCGTGTGTGATGGAGGGAGGGATTTTGTGGTGACAAGGGGAAGATGATGATGATGATGATGATCTTCAATCTGCGTTCTAATTTTTCCCATTCATCCTATTTTCTTCCTTACTACTGCTCTTATTTTTCTTCCATCAGTCTTCCCACTCTCCTTCCTTCTCATCGTCACGTATTCAGACATTGTTATCAAACTTTTAACGAGGAGGGGATCGAATCTCTTATCCCAGGTTGACTTATGATGTTTATATATATTTCATTATGGACGGTTTTAATGCCTTATTTATGTCAGCCTTTCGCGGTGAAATGTAATATTTGTATTCTCTTCATATCTTTTTTTTTTTTTTTTTTTTTTTTGCTAATGCAGTGAGTGGACGCGTTTTCTTTGTATTGATACTATAAACACGTACCGGTTTAGTATTTCCTTGAATAAATCCAGAAAAAGCGAAACAATATAGTTTCCGTTTTATAAATATATTATTTCTCACCATTTTCTTTCCTTTATCGACCTCTCCTTCCTCCTCATCAAATTGCGATCACGCCTCCACGGGTTGTTTTGAAAATTTAAACGAGTAAAGAATTGAATTTCTTCTCCCACATAAAATTATGATGTTCACTATTGTTATTATAGACGATATTTACATAAACTTATTTAAGCGTTATTCATATAAACTATTCGTTCTGAAACACATGGATCTTGTTCTCTTTGAAATGCATATACCTTGTTTTGTTTATGCTTATATTTTAGTATAGATCATATCATGCGTTATTTACATGAACTATTCGTGATGAAGTGCAAAGATCTTGTTTTCTTTATGTGCAATTATATTTTAGCTAAGGAGTGGTGTGGGCATCGCCTCCTTATATTAGTAAGTCAGCGCTAAAATGTAAAGATCTTGTTCCCTTTATGTTTAACTATATATTTCAGCTTAAGAGTGTGAACTTAGCACTTAGGGCCGCTTTCAGAGTTACTTTGTTTGTTTTGATCGTTACCAATGGCGGCGATCGCGCTATAGTATTTCCACGTAAAACTGACCGATGGGGTAGTGGCGGCTGCAGAGGAGGCGAGAGGTGTTGAGAGTGTGGCAAGGTGCGGGGCTAGGCTAACCCCGCAGCCGCCACTACCCTATCGGCCAGTTTTACGTGGAAATACTATAGCGGCGATAACAGCCGTTGGTGACGATTAAAACAAACAAAACGACTGTGAAAGCGGCCCCTAGTCCAGAAATAATAATATAAAGCTCTTGTTTTCTTTATGATTCACCATACTTTGAGCTTGTGCGGATACTAAGTGGCTTTTGCACGACTCGGTAATATAAGTATGTACACTTTTAATATTCTCCCTCTCACGTAAGTCCACCGCACGCCCAAAAAACGAAAAGGTGTAATGCGTTCACGTCCGCCGCTGTTTTCCTTGTATTAGCTGTATAAATATGTATAAAAATTCATCTCGTAAGTTTTCTGCGAGGATCATAATTAAATCAGGCGGGGCGTGTTGTAATATATTAAAACTAATGACCCTCATCAACCTTCAAACACACGTATTAACTTTACCTTCTTTTTTCTTTTCGTTCTTACTTCATAACCACCATGACGCGACGATACACAACCCGTATGTACGCAGCCTCGCCAGAACCCCGTCCATCACGCTGCCCTGTGTAAATTTTTCACCATAACCCAACTCTGATGTAAGACCCTCCTCCTCGCCCTCCTCCTCGTTCTTCCCCTTCCCTTCCCCCATGATGTAAGACCCCCCTCCTCCTCCTCCTCCTCGTTCTTCCCCTTCCCTTCCCTCCTGATATAAGACACTCCTCCTCCTCCTCCTCCTCCTCCTCATTCTTCCCCTTCCCTTCCCCCCCTAATGTAAGACCCTCCTCCTCCTCCTCGTTCTTCCCCTTTCCTTCCCCCCCTAATGTAAGACCCCCCTCCTCCTCCTCCTCCTCCTCCTCGTCCTTCCCCTTCCCTTCCCCCCCGGATATAAGACCCTCCTCCTCCTCCTCCTCCTCCTCCTCCACAACAACTCATTTCCGATGCTCAGCACGGTTTCAGGAATAAGCGCTCATGCTTAACCAATTTACTGGACTTCTTCCAAGGTATCTATGAAAACTGGGATAATCATATCCCCAGTGATGTTATATATCTAGACTTTCAAAAAGCCTTTGACAAAGTGCCACACGAAAGACTCCTCAAGAAACTCAAGTCGGCGGGATTAGGCGACAATCTGACAGCGTGGATCAAAGATTGGTTCACTGGAAGAAAACAACGAGTTGTACTCAACGGACAGGCCTCCGAATCGCTCCCGGTCACAAGTGAAGTGCCACAGGGGTCAGTGCTGGGACCCACATTCTTCATCATATATATCAACGACCTAGAACTAAGATTAAAATCCAATCTTTCAAAATTTGCCGACGACACAAAGGTGGGTGGGAAGGCCCTCACAACGGCAGACTGCGAAATTATCCAGAGAGACCTGGACCAGATCACTCGATGGTCAGAAAAATGGAAGATGTCCTTCAACACTACCAAATGTAAAGTAACGCATATTGGATCCAGAAACAGCAATGACACATACCACATGGGTGGCGAACCACTACATGTAGTGCAAGAGGAAAGATACCTCGGGGTCACCATCAGCAGTGACTTGAAACAAACAAAACACTGCAAGTCCGCCTGTAAGAAAGCCAATACAATGCTTGGGTTCATAGCGAGGAACTTCGAATACAAGACACCGGGAGTTATGTTATCCTTGTACAATTCGCTGGTAAGGCCCCACCTGGAATACAACGTTCAATTCTGGTCTCCAAATTACAGGAAAGACGTTGAATTACTTGAGAGAGTACAGCGTCGCGCCACGAAGATGATACCATCACTGAGGACGAAGCCCTATGAAGAGCGACTCGAGCGACTCAACCTCTTCACGTTGGAAAAGAGACGACTGCGGGGAGACATGATACAAGTTTTTAAGTACCGGAACAAGCTCAGCAACGTTGATCACTCCAAACTCTTCACGCTACAAACCAACCTGAGAACAAGAAACAACGGAAAAACAATTCAAGCAAAGCGATGCAATACCGACATCGGCAGGCGTTATTTCTCGAATAGAGTTGTTCGCCACTGGAACAGCCTTCCTGCAGAAGTGGTTAGCGCAGAGACCATCAACTCCTTCAAGAAACGCATTGATCGCCACTTTGCTGCATCGGGAGTGAACTGAACGTATCCAAGAGTAGGTGCACAAGTGCTTTAATCCTTCCCTGCATGCCACTCCTATGGCAAACGGATTGATTAAATCACTGAAAGCAGGCAGCCTAGTAATGAGCCAATGGGCTTTCTGCTGCCTGCTAGTTCATGCTTCCATGTTTCTTCGTCCTTCCCCTTCACTTCCCTCCTGATGTAAGACCCTCCTCCTCCTCCTCCTCCTCCTCCTCCTCCTCCTCCTCCTTTCCTTACCCTTCCCCCTTAATGTAAGACCCTTCTCCTCTTCCTCCTCCCTCCCCTTCCCTTCCCCTCGCAAAAGAGAGAGAAAAAAGGTAAATAAATACATACACAAAAAAAGATAAATTACTCACCTATGGATGATAAATTTTGACAAGTGCATTCTTTTCCCTTCATGACTTTTTTTTTTATCTGTTTCTGTCTCGGGTGAGCATAAATTTCGAGTCTCATATTTCAGTCTGGAGATGATGATGATGATGTTCTTATGTTCATAATTCATACGCTAAAGAAAAAAAAGTTTATGCGGAAGGAGCGGAAAAAGTGAAAAAAAAAGATGAGAGAGAGAGAGAGAGAGAGAGAGAGAGAGAGAGAGAGAGAGCCCTACCGATTTCTATTTTTGTTGTTGTCATTGAATTAATTTAAGTTTGTGGTAATCTTGATGATGATAATAATTAATGATGGGACTGACGAGGAGGAGGAGGAGGAAGAAGAGGAGGAAGTGGAGGTGGAGGAGGAAAAGAAGTAGGAGGAAGAGAAAACGAAATAATTGAACAAATCTTACGAAAAGAACAACATAAGTGAAAGAAGGAAAATTATGAAGGACACACACACAGACACACACACACACACACACACACACACACACGGAAATAAATATGAATAAGAAATGTAATAAGAGAAAAAAAATCGTAAACGGGAAGAGGAGAGCAGAGAAAGTAAAAAAAAGTGTGAGAGAGAGAGAGAGAGAGAGAGAGAGAGAGAGAGAGAGAGAGAGAGAGAGAGAGAGAGAGAGAGAGAGAGAGAGAGAGAGAGAGAGAGAGAGAGAGAGAGAGAGAGAGAGAGAGAGAGAGAGAGAGAGAGAGAGAGAATAAAGACAGAAGAAAGAGAAAAGAAAGAGAATAAATAAACAAATAGAACGTAGCCAGAAGAGAATAGAGAAGAAGCAAGCGAACCCTTCCCATCATCACCACCTCCATCACCATCATCGTCATCATCATCAGGAGGCTGTGATGAGGTGGGAGGAGGGGGTGCCCAGCGTCATCACACAGGCGTCATTATCCCTCCCTCCTTGTCCTCTTTCATTATAGCGTCTGTCCCGAGCTGCTGATCTTCTTTTTTTTGTATAATGAAGAAAAATTATACGTGTGTGCACAGGGTAATGAGAGAGGAGAGAGAGAGAGAGAGAGAGAGAGAGAGAGAGAGTGAGAGAGAGAGAGAGAGAGATAGAGAGAGAGAGAGAATATATAGACCACAGAAAAAAAACATCAGTGAAAGAATGAATGAAGGAACAACGCAAGAAAGAGAGGGGGAAGAGAGGAATGAAGGAGGGAAGAAAGAATGAAAAGAATAATGGATGAATGAAAGAAAACACAAGCAACGAAAAAAGCAAACAGAAAATAAAAAAAAGCGAACAAAAAAGTCTCTCTCTCTCTCTCTCTCTCTCTCTCTCTCTCTCTCTCTCTCTCTCTCTCTCTCTCTCTCTCTCTCTCTCTCTCTCTCTCGCCGGGAAACTTATGAGACCTAATGAGGTGCCATTAACTCCTGGATAATGAGGGAAGAGAGAGGACACGGGCGGGCCGCAGCCGAGATTGATCTACCAAAATAAGCATGTTTACCTACCTCTCAATTACCTTCCATTAAACCCACCTGCTTAACATAATTCGGTCCACGTACATGACTGATATGCATTCTGTGGCCTTCTCTTACCTCCTCATCCTCGTCCTGCCCCTCCTCTTCTTCCCTGTACTCCTCCCTCCTTATCATCTCTCTCCAAAACTGTTTTTCCACATGTTTCTTGTCAGTTTTTGTTTGCCGTCTCTCTCTCTCTCTCTCTCTCTCTCTCTCTCTCTCTCTCTCTCTCTCTCTCTCTCTCTCTCTCTCTCTCTGTATATATATAAAACTTTTGGTGTGGACGAAAGAAAATGGAGTCTGTGCTTATATGACCAGGTATGGCAAATCAGGTATGCCGATTCAATTAAATCAATTAAGTCAACCAAATTTTGTATCCTGCCTTCTTACCTACCTGGACGATCGTGAGCTTGCATCCAGAAAGCAAAAAAAGGCGAGACTTATAGAAATTGGGTATGCAGAATCGTATCTTTATGGGGTTTTACAGACTTGGGTGAATTCCATAAGCTTTGAGAATTGGGTTGTATGCTTGAAGGCCTTTGTTCATTAGAGCTTCTGCAGGTTATAGGGTACAAAGACTGGTAGCCGTCCGTTTTACCTATTTATGCCTGGCGGAGTGGCTGAAATATTCGCAGCACGCACACGCACACTTGTTTCTGATTTAACTTGACGCATGAAGGAGAGCAACGAGAGAGCTTCCTTGCATCTGATTTCACCTGACTAGTAACTGTCCCTTTTTCCTACTTATGACCGTTGGGTGGCTGATATACTCGCAGCACGCATACATACACTTGTTTCTGATTTACTGAAGGAGAGAAACACGAGAGCTACCTTGAATTTGATCGCACCTGACTAGTATCCGTCCGTTTTATCTATTTATGACTGTCGAAGCGGCTGAAATACACGCAGCACGCATCAATACACTGGTTTCCAATTTATCTTGACACCTGAAATCGAGTAAGGAGAAAGCTACCTTGCATCTGATTGTACCTGTAATCTGTAAGTGAAGTGAAGCTACCCTCGCATCCCTGTACTGTCCATTAAATTAACTTTTGTAGATGAGAAAAAAAAGAGCTAGAACTACATTAAAAGGGTATGACATTAATGAGGAGAAATGAGTCTTCCCTATGTGACTTGTTACGCCGAATACGAACTTAAAACACTATTAAGAAAAAGGTTAAAATTCCAAGGGTGTTCTAAGACAAGCGATGCAGTGCTGAGGCAAACTGACGCAACACAAACAAAAAATAAATCAACAGCCAGTGACATTCCTTCTGAAATCGTGTACTTGGGTTGCAATGGGAGTATTCCAAAACAAAAGAAGAACAGTAAGCGTTTTGGCTGACACCCGGATGCATGACGCGTGTTTGTGTGTGTGCGTGTATGTGTGTGTGTGTGTGTGTGTGTGTGTGTGTGAGGTGGGGGTGGGGGGGTATGTGTGTGGGTTGATATATTGTGTATGATTTATGAAAGAGGAAGAGATAAGATACGTACAAGGTGAATAAGGGATACATGAGCTATGTAGGTGTGTGTGTATGTGTGTGCGCGCGCGCGTGTGTGTGTGTGTGTGTGTGTGTGTGTATATGGGAAATCACGTACTGCCTATGTGTGCAAGACTTGGAAGACACAACACCATGCCCGAGTCCCCGGCAGTTCATTATCTTTACGTTCCCTCGGATACACCCACTTTGAGACGAACGGAGACGGAAACCACGCCGCGCAGGTAACCCCAACACACCTGAAAGCCCCTGATTAACGCCTCGCACGCACGGGTGTCCTAAAAATATCAACGCCTACATGATCGACTGAAACGAAGGTGAGAGTAAAATTAAAAGAACGGGCACTGCTGACTTTGATGGCGTATACTTGAAACATTTTTTTGTTAATCGGCATCAACCTCTCATTTCTGTATTTGCTTGTAGCGGCTTATTTGTATTTGCTTTTATATGAGCAGTGCTGAGGAGGATTTATTTTTGTTTCCTTTTCGTTTTTGCCCTTGAGCGGTTTCTTCGACATTAAATAAAAAAATAAAAAAACTCATGATCCGTCTTCAGGTCTCTCCCGTCCTCTGGTGTTTCGTTATCTACTTATAAGGAAACGACAACCTAATGAATGACTTAACTCTTTTTTGCGAATATGTTTTAAACCGCTTACATTGTACTCATTCTATTGACTGTACTGCCCGCTATCTTTCATCTCTTCCAGTTCTTGCTCCTTTTTCTTTCTTTTCACCCCTCTCTCTTAGTTAGTTATAGGCTGTATCTTTCCTACCTTTAACTTCCACCCCACACAGGTAACACCAACACCTTTCACTTACCTGTATGACCCGCATGGGGAGGCCCGTCTCCTTGGCCAGCTGCTCCCGGATGTGTCTCGTGGGCTTGGGCGTGGAGGCGAAGGCAGTCTTGAGGATTTCCAGCTGCTTCGCCTTGATAGTGGTCCTGGGTCCCCGCCGTTTGTTCCCACCCTGGAGGAAGGAGCCCCAAAAGTTGTGTAATGCAAGGGTGGTCAGGGCGGAGGGTCAAGTCTTTCTATTCGTTTCTATCGCGTTTTGATCCCCTGTGTTGGATTAGTGAAGGTGTGAAGGTTATGTTGTCTTTTTCTCGTCCAATAGTTTGTTTCGTAGGGATTCAACTCTTTCATTTACATTCTGAAACTATTTGCTAATTTTCAATGCCTCCGCAACCCTCAAATTTGTTCCTGAAGTCTAAAGTCGTCTCTGTCTTTTGCATCAATTCCTCTGGTCTTAACTCGCCTCCCTATCCTTTAAATTGATTTCTTTGTCACCGAAACTTTCCAAGCACCTTAAAACTTATCCCTAAGCCTCAAACTCGTCTCCTCACTCTCCGAACTCTTCCTCCCGCCAGCCTCGCAGCGCCCCTCTCACCTTCTCGTCGTCCGCCAGCTTGGCCTCCGCGCTGCTGCCCTGCTCCTTCGCCTCGCTGCTGCCCTCCGCGTCAGACACGTCAGAGTCGTGGAAGTTGCCGCCGTCCTTGTCCGTTGGCGGCGTGTCGCGGGAAATACTCACCTGCAGAGGAGGCATGGACTTATTAGCACACACACACACACACACACACACACATACACACATACACACACAACGCTTTTTCTTCTCACAAGGTTTTATGCACACATACATATGCACACACGCATACGCGCACACACCTCCCACTCATCTTAGGTTAAGAATGCGTCACTCGTGCGTGCAGGAGAGAGGAGTCCTGTGTGAGTCTGTGCGTCCGGCGGCTTACTTCCCCTCCCCCTTCCTCTCTCCTTCCCTTCCCTTCCCCCGGGCGGCGGGCGGCCGATCAGCCGGGAAATGAATGCAGCACCGCCGCGTCGCCCGGCCAGGCACCGCCGAAAAAAGTTGTCCTCACCGGCCCCCCCATTGCCCCCCTCTGTCTCTGTCTCTCTCTCTCTCTCTCTCTCTCTCTCTCTCTCTCTCTCTCTCTCTCTCTCTCTCTCTCTCCGGCATTCTTCACAGTTTTTACTTTCCCGCGAGTGGATCCACGTCCCCCCCCGCCCCCCGCCGCCTCGCCCACCGTCACGGTTCCTCCTTCATACTTACCAGGGCCAGAACAGGCCAGGTACAGGCCAGGACAGGCCAGGGATAGGCCAGGACAGGCCAGGCCGGGCCGGTGCCACACTCACCCCGCACATACTCACGTTGAAGCCCGCGAAGGGAGTGTTGACCTTGGACTCGCCCACACTCATGGACTCGAGCAGCGGCGTGGTGCTGGTGGGCGGCACGACCCCGAGGGGCCTTGTGGGCGTGCCGGGCCGCCCGCTGCTCATCATGGCCACCGGGAGCCCCGCTCCCCCCGTGGGCGTGTTGGGGCCCGAGGGCGAGGACACCAGGGCGCTGGGGTTGGCTGTGAGGGCGGGCGTGGGGATGGGCCCCTGGGTGCCCACCGGGGGCGTGCTGGTGTTGTTGTTGGTCTCCACGGGCGGCTTGACGTCCATGGACTCCTCCTCCTCGTCGTCAGACCCGCCGGGGAAGGAGTCTGTGGGGAGGGGCGGGTGAGGCGGGGCAGCGGGGCTCCGGCGGCGGCTGTGTGCACTGCTGCTGGCGGGCACACACACACACACACACACACACACATAGGCTACACACACACACACACACACACACACACACACACACATAGGCTACACACACACACACACACACACACACACACACACACACACACACACACACACACACACACACACATGACCCCCCAACAGTGTATCCCCAGCACAGTATAGTCCCCCTTCAAGGCCGCCCCTGGGAAGCACAAGGCAAAGGCAGCAGCACGCGGCGCCCCGTCCCCGGGCCTCCCCAGGCGCCGCGGGGCTTTACGAGGCGTCGGAGGACAGGCGGACGAGCAATTAACACATTCAGGTAGACAGAAACGGCGATGCATATTTAGTCTTTGGGGCGAAAAAACAGATTTCTTGACACGAGTTTGACGTGACGTAAACATGAACGATGATCTGCGTCGGTACGTGTTTTGCCCGAAAGGAGCTAGGAGGAGGAGGAGGAGGAGGAGGAGGAGGAGGAGGAGGAGGAAGGGAGGAGGAGATAACCTACGAGACAGCCGGCGGGACGGTCAGACAGGGAGGGAAGGAGGGAGTGAAAGCAACGAGGAAGAAACTGAGGAGGAAAAGAAGAATGAAGAAAAGAGAGAAGTGGAAAAAAAAGCCATCAACAATAGATAAATGTGCAAACCTTAATATATACTTAATATATACACTTAAGTAAATGGCGCCGACAGATGTGGTTAATCTAATTCAGAGAGGATGTGTTTAGGTTTGTGGGTGTGTGGGTGTGTTTGGGAGGTAGGGGAGAAGAGGGTGGAAGGAGGGAGTAAGTGGGCGCGGGGGTGACTTGTTAAAGGTTCAAATTAAGTGTATTTTTCTCGGCTCCAACGCAGTCTCCCTCTCTTTATAACTTCTGTAGACCGGCTGTTGTTTCGTGTTCTCTCTCCCCTTCGCCTTCCATTCTCTTCCCCTCCCTTCCCTTCTTCTCCCATTCTCTTCCCATCCCCCCTCTCCTCCCATTCTCTTCCCCTCCTTTCCCCTCTTCCCCCCTCGCCTCCCATTCTCTTCCCCTCCTTTCCCCTCTTCCCCCCTCGCCTTCCATTCTCTTCCCCTCCCTTCCCCTCTTCTCCCCTTCGCCTCCCATTCTCTTCCCTCCTTCCCCTCTTCTCCCCCGCCTCCCATTCTCTTCCCTCCTTTCCCCTCTTCCCCTCGCCTCCCATTCTCTTCCCTCCTTCCCCTCTTCTCCCCCGCCTCCCATTCTCTTCCCTCCTTCCCTCTTCTCCCCCACTCCCATTCTCTTCCCCTCTTCTCCCCTTCGCCTCCCATTCTCTTCCCCTCCCTTCCCCTCTTCTCCCCTTCGCCTCCCATTCTCTTCCCCTCCTCTCCCATTCTCTTCCCTCCTTTGTTTCTACCACTCGCCAAGCAGCCTTTCACTATCTTTACCAGCCTTCTCTTACCCCATCTTCTTCTACCAGTATCATTTCACTCTGCTTTCGTTACCAGCCATGCTCCAAACTTTACACTTACCGTCGTCAACCAGAACTAAAAACTACGTAACGGACAGGAAAAAATGGATATAGGAATGGATACTAATAAGATGAACAAGGAAAATGAATAGGGAGATGAAGGAGAGGATGCGTAAGAGTATGATGAAGAGGAAGGAGAAGAGTAGGAGGGCGAGAAGAAAAATAAGGAGGGTGAGAAAGAGGTGGAAAATGAAGAAGACGACGATGAATATGAAGAAGAGGAGGAGGGAGAGGATAAAGAAAACGAATAGGAAGAGGAAGATGAAGAGGAAGAGGAGAGAAAGAAAATAAGGGGGTGAGAAAGAGGAGGATAATGAAGAGAAAGATGAATGTGAAAAAGGAGGAGGAAGAGGAGGAGAAGGTAAAGGAGAATAATGAAAAGGAAGAAGATGAATATGAAGAAGAGGAGGAGGTAGAAAATAACGAAAACGAAGAGGAGGAGGAAGAGGAAGAAGAGGAGGAGGAGCATCTTTCCCTTAGTACTAATAGCTACCAGGTAATTTCAAGAGCTCAGGTGTCTCAAGGTGAGCGTCGGGGATTAACAGGAGTCTTTACGTCTTCAGAGTCTCAGCAGGTGAAAGGCAACGGGCAGGTGTAAGCAGATGTAAACAGGTGTAAGTAGGTGTGAACAGGTGTAAAACAGGTGAAAAGAAGTGTGAACAGGTGTAAAGCAGGTGTATAGAAGGTGTAAACAGGTGTAAACAGGTGTAGAATAGGTCTGAACGGGTGAAAGCCAGGTGCAAACAGGTGTAAGCAGGTGTTGAAAAGTATAAAAAGGTTTGTTAAGGTAAACTGAGTGAAAATCCTGCCACCAAGTAGAGCCAAGGCCTTCCAAAAGTGAGACGGCCATGGCATAACAGTAATAAGTCCTCGAAAAGTGAGATAGATAAAGAAAGGTAAAGTTAAGTAGAATCGTAAAGTGCCCGTCTCAAAATCGGATACCTAACGGATTAAAAGAAGTAAAAATGAAGTGAAAGCGTGTGTGTTAAGTGTGAAATAACGGGTAATGAAGCTAATGGATGGAAGGTAAGTGTAGGTTTGGATCTGGTGATATTAAAATGCGATAGGTAATTATTTTGGGAAGGTATTTGAGATGTGATAATTAAAAGCGTAAATATGAAAAAAAAATAAGGTGGCTAATATTTCACGAACATAAGTTATAAATGATCAGTGAGGAAGAAGGAGAATGAATAAATTATACAAGAAAACTAAATTACTAAGAAAAATATTGAAGGGAAGAAAATAACAGACCAAAATAAGTAGAATAAGACGTTAAATAAATAAGAATAATGATGACGAAGAAGAAGAAAGAAAGAAAGAAAGAAAGAAAGAAAGAGAGATAGGGGAATGAAAACCACGAGAAAATCAGAAATAAAGAAAGAAAGAAAGAAGAAAAAGATGAAAGAAAACGCGAAAGAAAGAAAAAAAGAAAGAAAGAAGAGATAGGTGAATGAAAACCACGAGAAAATCAGAAATAAAGAAGAGAAAGAAAGAAAGAAAGAAGAGAAAGATGAAAGAAAACGCGAAAGAAAGAAAAAAAGAAAGAAAGAAGAGATAGGTGAATGAAAACCACGAGAAAATCAGAAATAAAGAAGAGGAAGAAAGAAAGAAAGAAGAAAAAGATGAAAGAAAACGAGAAAGAAAGAAAAAAAGAAAGAAAGAAAAGATAGGGGAATGAAAACCACGAGAAAATCAGAAATAAAGAAGAGAAAGAAAGAAAGAAAGAAGAAAATGATGAAAGAAAACGAGAAAGAAAGAAAAAAAGAAAGAAAGAAGAGATAGGTGAATGAAAACCACGAGAAAATCAGAAATAAAGAAGAGAAAGAAAGAAAAAAAGAAGAGAAAGGTGAAAGAAAACCACAAGAAAGTAAAAAATAACGAAGAAAGAGATAAAAAGAAAGAAATATAAAGACAAATAAGAGTCAAGAAAATGTAAGACGTATTGGCAATAACTCATTAATAATAATAATAATAATAATAATAATAATAATAATAATAATAATAATAATAATAATAATAATAATAATAATAATAATGATAATAATGATAATAATAATAAAATAATCATAATAATAAATCCTTTTCGCTCTATTCTAATCTTCTTCCCTTCACACTCTTTATCACTACTGCTTCATCTCCCTCCTTCGTGTAATTGCATTTTCTCTCTCTTCTCTTTATATTCCTCTTCTTTACGAGCCATTTTTCCTTCCTTCGCACTTTTTGTTAACTCGCAATGCTCTCTCTCTCTCTCTCTCTCTCTCTCTCTCTCTCTCTCTCTCTCTCTCTCTCTCTCTCTCTCTCTCTCTCTCTCTCTCTCTCTCTCTCTCTCTCTCTCTCTAATTAAGTCGATTTCTTGGTCCATCTTTCTTGTTCCCTTTTGATTTATTTCTCTTTTATCCTCCGTTGCGTTATCTTCTCCTTCCCTTCTTCATTTTCTTAATAATTCATGGTTCCTTACTTTTGTTGTTGTTTTCCTTGTTTTCCCTCGTTTTCTTTATGTTTCTGCTCATCTTACTCTTTTTTTCGTCTCCTTATTTATCTGTTTATTGTATGTCTTTAACTACGTGTTTCTATCTCTTCATTTTCTCCTCTTTTTTTCCTTTTATTTCCTGCAAGTCTTTCTTTTTATGCTGTTCTCTTCTTTTTCCTCCTCTTCATTCTACTTCTTTCCTCCTCTTTCTCCTCCTCCTCCTTCTTCTCTTCATCTTCCTATTTCTCTTTACTGCTGCTATTGCTTCTGTTACGGCTACTATCCCAACACTCTTCCTCCTCCTCCTCTTCCTGTTCCTCTTCCTCTTCCTCCTCTTCTTCATCTCATCTCCCTCTTCCTACTTCTGATGCTATTACTGCTATACCTTACCTCCTCCTCCTCCTCTTCCTCCTCCTCCTCCTCTTCATCTCATCTCCCTCTTCCTACTTCTGATGCTATTACTGCTATACCTTACCTCCTCCTCCTCCTCTTCCTCCTCCTCCTCCTCTTCATCTCATCTCCCTCTTCCTACTTCTGATGCTATTACTACTGCTATACCTCCTCCTCCTCCTCCTCCTCCTCCTCGTTGGATGGTGAGTTACGGGCTCGCGTCGACACCTCATTTCACGCTACAGTGGCTGGCACGCGTGGCACTCCCGCCCGTGGCCCGCCTTGGCACCTGACTCCCTCCCTCTTACCGCCGCACCGCCTCGCTCCCCTCCCTCCTTACCCTCTTCTTTTCCCTTTCTTCCGTGTCGTCTCCTTTCCTCTACCTTCTCCCTCCATTTCCTTTTTCTATTCCATCTTGCCTCCTTCTTCTCCCTTCTTTCCCTCTTTTCCTTAATTCTTGCTTTCTTTTCTCCCTTTCGCTCTCTTTCCCTTCTTTTCTTACCTTCTTTCCCCTTCCTTCTTCCTTTCCTGTTCCCTTTCTTTTCTCCTTTATTCTTTCCTTTAAACTCTTTCTTTTCCTTTCCTTCTTTTCCCTCCCTCACCGCTGCGCCGCCTCCCTTCCTCTCTCTCCTTCCCTTCTTTCTTGCCTTCTTCTTCTCCCTTCCTCTCCCTCTTCCCTTCTTGCCTCTTTTTCCTCCTTTCCCACTGCCCCGCCTCCCTTCCCCTTCCTCCTTTCATTGATTTCTTCCCTCCCTTCATCTTCCTTCTTCCCTTCCCTTCCTCCTTTCATTCTTTTCTTGCTTTCCTTTATCTCCCTTTTTTCCTTCCTCCTTGTCCTATTTCTCCTTTCCTCCGCGTCGCCTCCCTTAACTTCCCTTCTTCACTTCTCCCTTTCCTTCGCGTCCCCCCCCCCCTCCTCTTTCCTCTCTCAGTTGCTTTTCCTTTCTTCACTCTCTTCTCCCTTCCCTCTTCTTTCCTTCCTTTCATCCATATGCTCCAAATGGCCTACCCTTCTTTTCCTTCTCTTCCCCTTTTCTAACTAGTATCCTCTGCTTATGTTCCGTTTACTTTCCCCTTCATTCCTTTCTCTACCTGCCTACCCATCACACCTACCCAATGTCCTCTCCCATTCCCATAATACACACACTTCCCCTTCCTTCCTTTCCTTGCCCACCCATCACACATCCCCCCCTCTCTCCCCATTCTCTCAACAATGCGGCACTTCTTCCTTCATCTTGCCTACTCATCACACCTTTCTCATGCTGCCTCCCCATTCCCTTAACACCGTGGCACTCTCAGAATCAAGCCCCATCCCTCCCTTCCTACCTCTCCTTACCTACCCATCACTCCACCTTCCCTTCCTTCCTCTCCTTCCCTACCCATCACACCACCTTCCCCATTCTTCCTCTCCATGTCCTTAACACCGTGGCACTCTCAGAATCAACCCCCATCCCTCTCCGCGCGGCACTTCCCCAGTAAATTTAGTCTGGCACGATGTATTGGCACTCCGTCTTGAGGCCCTTGTGCGTGTCTTGTCCTGTCACGCTTTTCGGCTCCGATCTTTGTTTTCACGTGTATTTTTTTTATAGTGGTTTCGATGTTTTCTCTCTCTCTCTCTCTCTCTCTCTCTCTCTCTCTCTCTCTCTCTCTCTCTCTCTCTCTCTCTCTCTCTCTCTCTCTCTCTCTCTCTCTCTCTCTCTCTCTCTCTCTCTCTCTCTCTCTCTCTCTCTCTCTCTCTCAATAGACTATAATTAGACGAAAAAACGAAGGTAGGTAAAAAAAAATAAAAAAAATAGTAGACAATTAAACGAATGCCCACACGAGACCTATTTAAGTAGGGAGGAAGAGGGGAGGGGAGGGAGGGGAAGGGGAGGAAGGGGAGAAGAGGGGAAAGATGGGGAGGGAAAATTTATGGATGTTGAAAGTTGGGGTGGCACGCTTCTCCCTTCTTCCCCTTCACCCCAACCTCCTCCTCCTCCTCCTCCTCCAACATCTTCCTCCACGACTCATTAAATTTATGGAGGGCCGGGTCGAGGGAGGAGGAGGAGAGAGGAGGAAGAGGGAGGAAGAGGGGGAAGAAGATGGCTAGGGTATTTACTGATGACGAAGGAAGAGATGAGATATTGACGTTTTTTTTCTTCTTAATTACGAAGAGAGGAGGAGGAGGAGGAGGAGGAGGAGGAGGTAAAGGAAGGGTGAGTTTCCTTTTTAGTTCATATTTCATGCCTTTTGAAGATGATAATGAATGTGGGAAGAATGATTTGTGTCTGTCTATCTGTCTGTCTGTCTATTTGTCGGTGTATCTGTATGTCTGTATCGCTCCGTCTAATTGTCTGTCTTTCTGAATGTCTCTAAGTTGTGTTTATCTGTATGTCTGTATCGCTCCGTCTAATTGTCTGTCTTTCTGAATGTCTGTAAGTTGTGTCTATCTGTCTGTCTGTCTCTTTGTCTGTGTATCTGTATGTTTGTATCGCTCCGTCTAATTGTCTGTCTTTCTGAATGTCTGGAAGTTGTCTGTCTGCCTGTGTCTTGTATGTATGTTTGTATGTCTGTATATTTGTATTCATGGCAAACTTAACAATATGATTTTCTAATGTTTATCCATTTTTGTTTATTTCCTTTCTTTATTTATCTCTACTTAACTCTCTCTTTATCTATCTATCTTTGTCTATCTATCTATCATTATCTATTTATATGTCTGTCTTCCTGTCCACGTATCTTTCTAATTAGTATCTCTCTCTCTCTCTCTCTCTCTCTCTCTCTCTCTCTCTCTCTCTCTCTCTCTCTCTCTCTCTCTCTCTCTCTCTCTCTCTCTCTCTCTCTCTCTCTCTCTCTCTCACCTGTCTCATTTACCTGCGTTCCTCTTCCGTCACCTGTAATGGTCGGCGGGGTCTACTTGAGTCAAGGTGAAGTAAATAGGTGAGTGAGTGAGTGAGTGAGTGAGTGAGTGAGAGAGAGAGAGAGAGAGAGAGAGAGAGTGGGTGACAGTGACAGTATGTTTATGAGTGAAGAACAAACAGAGAAGAGAAGAAAGAGAGAAGGAGAAAGGGAGGGAAGGAGGAACGAAGAGAAGGAGAGGAAAGAGGACAGATGATTAAGGTAAAAGGATAGAAGATAAGGTAAAGGATGAAAGAAAGGGAGAGAAAAATGAAGGAGGGAAGGAAAAAATAAGGAGAGACAGCAAGCAAAGGAGATAGAGAAAAAGCGAGTGATATGCAAATGGATAAAAATAAGACGAAAGAAAAAGAGGAAAGAAAAGAAAGGTAGGAACAGAAGGAAAGGAAACAGAGAAAAAAGATACCAGGTGAAGATAAGAGAAGGAATGAGAGGAAAAGAGATTAGAAGAGAACGAGTGATTTACAGAGGGATAGAAAACAAGACGTAAGAAAAAGAGGAAGAAAGAGAAAGATAGGAACAGGAGAGGAAACAGAGAAAGAAAATACCAGGTGAAGATAAGAGAAGGAACGAGAGGAAAAGAGACACAAAGAGAAACGAGTGATAGGCAGATGGATAGAGAATAAGACGAAAGAAAAGAGGGAGGAAGAAAGAGAAAGATAGGAAGAGATGGAAAGTGAATATAGAAAGATGATTGCAGGTGAAGATAAGATAAGGAAGGAAAGGAAAAGAGATTAGAAGATAACGAGTGATTTAGACAGATAGAACACAAAACGAAAGAAAGAGGAAAAAAGAGAAAGATGGGAACAGAAGGAGAGGGAATAGAGAAAAAAAGATAGCTAATGAAGAGAATGGAGAGAAGGAAGGAGAGGAAAAGGACCAAGAAATACAAATACAAACAAATAAATATGAAAATAGAGATATACGTGCATAAAAAAGGAGAGAAAGTCACATTAAGGAGATGAAAAAAAAAAAGAGTATGGAAGAAACAGCATCGCGGGAAGAGGAAGTAAGGAGAAAGGGAAGAAGAAGGGAGGTGAGGATGGAGAGAGAAACAAACAAACAAACAAACAAACGGCAGAAAACGAACAGAAGGGATTAACAGAAGCACTAAACTCCTTCGGCCACACAAGTTTATCTGAGGAAAACATCGATACTAAAAAAGAAAAGAAAAGAAAAAAAACCGAGAGAAAAACACCTGAGAATTATCACTCCACGTATGCGTTCACACCTGACTGATCTGCTTAACAAGGTGTGTGTGTGTGTGTGTGTGTGTGTGTGTGTGTGTGTGTGTGTGTGTGTGTGTGTGTGTGTGTGTGTATGTGTGTGTGTTTTGCCTTCACTAACACTCGGACCCAAGGATACAAAAAAAAAAAAAAAAAAAGAGAAAAAAAAAGGTAAAAATGAACAAGACACAAAGATAAAATAGTTTGTGAAATAACGTTAACTTTTTCCTTTAATTTTTTTCCCTCGATGTTGAAATTTCTCTCTCTCTCTCTCTCTCTCTCTCTCTCTCATCTATATTATGACACGAAATTTCATTGTTTCATACTCTAGCTTTTCTTTTCCCTCCACCTCTTCCTTCATCTTCTCCTCCTCCTCTTCCTCCTCCTCCTTCTCTTCCTCCTCTTCTAAAAGTCTAGAAACAACTATGAGGTCGCTTTGATTAATCTATGCCGAGGAGGAGGAGGAGGAGGAGGAGGAAGAGGAGGAGGAGGAGGAGGCAGAGCGGGAAAACTTGTGACAGGATCATTTGTTTCTGCCGTGGATGTGTCGCGGCGGGCGTGGAGGAGGAAGTGGATGACGACGAAAAAGAAGAAAGGAGGAGGAGGAGGAGGAGGAGGAAGAGGAGGTTGGGGCATGAACACAGGAAAGAGGTTGGTATACAAGTCTTTTTCTTTTCCTTCTTCTCATGGGTTTGGGAATGAGGAGAAACGAGTGATATTTAGAGGGGGAATAGAGAATAAGACGAAAGACAAAGAGGAAGAAAGAGGAAGATGGGAACAGAAGGAGAGGAAATAGAGAAAAAAAGATAGGTGAAGAGAATGGAGAGAAGGAAGGCAGGTAATGGCTCTTCCTACTACTCATATAACTCCTTCTACTCCTTCTACTAAACCAGCTTGTATTGTATCTCCTACTTCTATTCTCCTCCTTTGTGATAACGCAGATAAGAATGTTGTGTTTGGTGGATATATGGGAAAGGATTAGAAGTTTCCTAGTTTTGTCATGGAAACAGCGGTCAAAACACACACACACACACACACACACACACACACACACACACACACACACACACACACACACACACACACACACACACACACACACACACCTTGTATATCTGAAACAACACAAACTCAATCATGTACACCTAAAGCAACTTACACACACACACACACACACACACACACACACACACACACACACACACACACACACACACACACACACACACACACACACACACACACACACACACACACAGTCAATCATGCATAATAAGTCAGTGTCCCTTCTACACGCTCCTCCTCCTTCTCCTCGATCTTCCTATCTTTTCTCTCCTTCGCCTCTCTTCCTCTAGGGCTGAGCGGGTTTTGGCAGGAAATTCAAGAAACAGCATATATCGTTTTTTTTCTTGCTCGCAAACAACTGACCGTGCTCTGTACCCTCTTAAGCAACCAGAATTTAAAGTCTACGGTAGTACTGTTGCTCTAAAAAATTATGGGCCACCTTGCGAACGATCGAAAAGAGAGTGAGCGAAAACTAAAGAGGATGAACACTGATGCTGACTGTAACTGGAGTACATATCAGATTGTTTTTATTATTACTTTATATCTAGGGTCGACTTCACTTCCTTCGTTGACGGTACTGCAAGTGTCGTCAGGATCACCCACAAGCCAAATATCTTCCTCTCGTGCTTAAGAACTTGAAATTTGTCACCCATTGGATTGAACGGTACATGTTTGTCAAGGTTTAATGGCCGTTACCGTTTTGTCAGGCAGTAACTACATTTCTTTGCGCCCATAACCCCAACACACCCATAACCCCAACACACTCATAACCCAAACACACCCATAACCCCAACACTCCGAAGTTAAGATTCCCAGGGGGCTTGAGGACTACACACGTGCCCTCGCCAGGGTTCACGGGGCCGCTACCTCTATCCCTGTCAGTGTTTTGTGTGTGTACTTGCGTCACTCACCCGACATGGCCTTGCCGCCCATGTAGTCTTGTTTACAGATGAATTTGTTCTCGTCGAGCACGTAGAGTTCCTCGCCGGTGGAGAGCTGCTTGCGGCAGACGCAGCAGGTGAAGCACTTGAGGTGGAAGACGCGGTCGCGGGCCTTCCTCACCAGGTCCTGCGGAGAGATGCCCTGCAGACACCCCGAACACTTGGTCCCGAACCGCCTGCGGGAGGAGAACCGAGAGGAGCTTAGCGAGGGCGGGACACGATGGGGGGCGGGAAGACTGCACCAGAGATAGATAGATAGATAGATAGATAGACCCAGATAAACAGATAGGTAAACAGATAGTTAGTTAGAAAGATACAGATGGAGATAAAAAGATTCATAGAACTTATCGGGAAGACTGCACCAGAGGACAAATAGATAGATGGATAGATACATACAGATATATAGATACACTGATAGACAGATAAAGGAAAAAAAAGAGAGAGAGAGTGAGAGAAAGACAACCGGACACACACACAGCCTCAAACACAACACACCCTTCAATACACTTCAGCACACTTCATCACGCTAAACTGACGCCGAAGGGACAGCGATGGGACGCCGAGGGGATGACGCTTGGGGTTAGAGAGAGGGGAGAGACAGAGGGAGCGAAAGAGAGAGAGAGAGAGGTGGGGGGTGGGTGGGTGGGGGGGAGGGACTTGCCTGGCTCTCCTTCCTCCCGTGCCTGGCCCCGCACCTGCCAAGTCAAGGGGTCGTCTGTGCATCAGGACACGAGGGGAGGATCTGTGCCTTCCCCAAATCCCCTCAGAGGGTAGCCACAATCCCCCTTCAAACCCAAAATAAATCCTCTCTAATCTCCCCTTCTCCTCCCCTCCCGGCCTCCTCCTCCTCGGGCTGCCTCTCTCCCCTCGCCCCGGGTCGGTGTCGATTGCAATTTAGCAAGCCAGTGAGCAAAGCCGCGGCTCATCCCATTTTCTCTCAAGTACGGCGGCGCTCGGCTCGGCTCGGCTCGGCTCGGCTCGGCTCTTCACTAAAGTTGCCACACATTGCTTTCCGTCACGTTCGTTCGCTATTTTTCCTCTTTTTTTTTTCTGCTTCCTTCCTTCAAGTCCTTCCTTTTGTCTTTCTTTTTTCGTGTTCTAAATTTCTCACTTATTTTTGTTGTTGTTTTCCGTCGTTTGTTTTCTGATTCATATTTTCCTTCTTTCCTCTTTTTCCTTCTTCTAACACTTTTTTTTCGCTTGTTTTCCTTTATGTTCGTTTGCTATTTCCTATTTTCCCTCTTTCTCTCTCTTTCTCTCTCTCCTTTCTTCCACTCTCTTCTTTTGCCTATCTTTTACCCAGTTCTAAATTTCCCCATTATTATTTCTTTTTGGTTTTCGTTCTCTTTGCGTGTCTAAAATCTCCTTGAATCCTATTTCTCCGCTTCTTTCTCTCTCCTTCCTCCCTTTTCTTTTTGCTTGTCTTATTCCATGTTCTAAATTTCTTTGTTTTATTTTACTGTTTTTCGTTCTCGCTGCGTCTTTAAAATCTCCATGGGTCTTATTTTCTCTCTGCCCTTCCTTTTCCATCCCTCCTCCCCCTTTTCCTCGCATTCTTTCTTCCTCTCCTTCCTCTTTCTCTGCTCCTCTAAACTTCTCCTTTTTCCTCTTCGTTTTCCCTCCAGCTCAGCCCCCTTGAAATAAAATCCAAAACCGGGGGAAAAAAATATACCCGGCGTTTCAGAGAGAGGAAAAGAAAAAAGAACATCGCGATGGAGGTTTTAATGCCGCCTGGAAGGGATTGAGGAAAAAAACAAGATAAAAAACATAAGAAGATCAGCCTTTTCCCAGCGGCGGCGGCGGCACCATCAGTCCTTCATTCCCTTCCCCCTTCCCCGCCTCCCCTTCTACTCCTCCCCGCCCCTTCATCCCCTCCCGATCTGCATTTCAGAGGAGATTTTGTGCTTTATTTTGATCAGGTTATTTCCACGATCGGTCGTCTGTGGCAGGCTTCCCTCACCCTTGGGCTTTCTTCCCTCCTCCCTGCCCTCCCGTCCTCCCTTTTTCCCTCCCAAGCGTCCCTTCTCTCTCTCTCTCTCTCTCTCTCTCTCTCTCTCTCTCTCTCTCTCTCTCTCTGGCCCAAATCTCCATTCCCTCCGTCCTCTATCTCCCTCATCCCTACTTTTCTCTCCTTTCTGGAACTCTTCTCCTTCCCTTTTCCTCCACTCAAAAAACTTCTCCCTTCTTTAACTTTTCTCCTTCCATTTCCCTCCATTCCAATTCTCCCTCCCTTTGCCTGTACCCTAGACTTTCCTCCCTCCCTCCTCCTCCTCCCGTTGTCCTCCATTCAAAAAACTCCTACCTCCTCCCTTTCGTTTTCCTTTGCGCTCGAATTCAATCAACAAGTTCTATGGTATTTATTATTATTATTATTATTATTATTATTATTATTATTATTATTATTATTATTATTATTATTATTATTATTATTATTATTATTATTATTATTTTCTACGCGGAAGCTGTAGGAATATCGTCGAATCGCATCTACACTAACTGAAGTAAAAGTAAGCTTATGTATGCATGTCAAAGAGTGAGAGCTTATTTATATATGTACATAACTTGTATTTGATGTGTGCCGCACCACCGCTGCCAACTCTAACACAACAACAACAACAACTACTACTACTACTACTACTACTACTACTACTACTACTACTACAAGACTCAACAAAAGATTACTCAAAATGTTCCTATTTCTTCGCCATCCCATTCTCTCTGTCTTTTCACCTCTCTCTACTCCATTCCTCCTTCCCTCCTCCTTTCTCTATCTTCCCATCCTCTCCAATCCAATCTCTTTCACTATCTATTTCATTCTCTAACCCTTTTCCATCTACGTGTGCCACCATTCAGTATTCCCTTTTCCCCCTTCTTTCCCTCTTTATCTTCCTCCCAATACACCTTTCCCCTTCTTCACATACTCTCTCCCCACCCTCCTACTTCCTACGTCTTCCCCATACTCATTTCTCTGTCCTACCCACCCCCATCCCTTTCGTCTCACTCTTCCCCATGAGCCAACACATCAAATCCTCACCACTCTCACTATAACCACAACCAACAAAACAACATCCAGCTCCAGCCCGTGACATGCACATCCACGCGAGGACAAGAAACAAAAGACTAACGAAGTGGATCCTCTTTTCGTGGCTCTACCTTTCGCCCCGACCCTCCGACACCCCCTTAAGCCGATTTGATCCTACTTTGGGGGTTTGTTTTAATCAGGACAGCGTTAGAGGGGCGTGAAGGGGCGCAGGGAGAGGGAGAGAGAGAGAGGGAGGTGTAGGGAGAGTATGAGAGGTTGGGGAAGGGATATAAGGGAGAGAAAGAGAAGCGAGAAGAGGAGTAGGAAGAGTGAGACAGGAGGCAGGAAAAGGAGATGGAGAAAAGTAAAGTAAATGTAAAGTTGAGGGCATACGCTATAGCTACGCGTGGCCTCGGTGCTCATCTCCGTTGCATTGACTCATGGGGAAGAGGAAGGCGTGGGGGGCTGGGGATAAGTAGGACAGGGGATTGAGTATGGGGATGGCGTAGGAAGTAGGAAGTAGGAGTAGGAGAGATGTATGGGGAGGAAGATAGAAGAAAGGAGGAAAAGGAAATACAGAATGATGACAGACATAGATGGAAAAGCCAAAGAGAGTGAAAGAGAAAGGTGAGAGATGACTGGAGAGGATGGGAAGATAGAGAGAGAAAGGAGGAGGGGAAAAGGTGATAAGTGGAGGAGTGGAGTAGAGAGAGGAGGATGGAGATGATGGAGAGAGGGCGGAAAAAGCTTGTCTCGGTATACCTGTTGTCTGATCAAGGTAGAAAAAGTGATAAAAAGAGTTAATACGGATGATCATTTTCGCCTTTTTTTTCATATTTCCGTTTTTTTTTTTAATCCAGTTCTCTGCGTTTTTTTTTTTTAATTAGTTTTCGGTTTTTTTTTTTTGTCCTGACTGTTTATCTTGTCCCTTTTACGTTTATTTTATTTATTTATTGTGAGGTTTAGTGGTTTAATTTTTAATGTTTTGGTTAATGCGATTCTGTTTTCTCTTTCTTTTCCCTATTTTTATTTTTTTTAGAGAGAAAGTGAAGGGGATTTGATTTTTAGCTATTCCTTTATGTGTGTGTGTGTGTGTGTGTGTGTGTGTGTGTGTGTGTGTGTGTGTGTGTGTGTGTGTGTGTGTGTGTGTGTGAAGAAAGGAAATGGCAGCCGAAGAAAGAGAAAAAAAAATGAAGGACGATACGGGAAAAAAACAGAGGGATAATAAAGATAAGGAAGAAAAAAGAAAAAGAACGAGACGAAGAAAAAAAAGTCAAAACGAAAATATTGAGAAAAGGAGCAAAAGAAAAATGATATGAAGAACGAGATGGAAAAAGGAAACAAAACAAACAAACAAACAAAAAAACAGAAGCAGGACAAATATACAGATAAGCAAAAGCAAAAAAAAAAATCAGCAGAAAAAAAAGAACATCTAGTCTGCGCTCTTCATTGACGGAGCACCAAAACGAAAAACGAAAACGGGACCAGCGCGCGCCGAGGGACGAGCCGCGAGGGGGGATTTGCGCGTTTTCCATTACGGCGGAGAAATTGCTGTCGATTGTTCGCCCTTGACGCCGGAAAATGAGGTTTCATAGAGATTTTCCTGGATGATCCGCGGCTCCTTTCACCAAAAATGTGGGCCAGAAATGGGAAAGCGATATAGGGTGTCTCGCAGCCCGTCTCCGTCTATTTTTTTTAGTATTTCCCTTTTCTTTGTCAATTTTAAGTGCCTAAGAAAAGGTTCCTCTTATTATTTTTTTTATCTCTTCTTTTCTTTCCCTCGGGACTTCGATTTCATTTTCTCCTTTCGTATTGTGAATTGAAGGAAGGTAAGAAGGGAGGGTTGGAGGGGGAAGGAGGAGGAGGAGGAGGAAGGAAGGGGATAGAAAGGAAGAGTGGGGAAGTATGGATGAAGGTAGAAGGGGATGAGGGGAAGGGAGAGTGGGAAGGAAAGGGGAAAAGTAGAGAAAGGGAACGAAGGCAAGTGGAGGAGAATAGGGAGAAGGAAGAAGGGAGAAAGGGAAGAAAAGAAGGGAAAGAAAGAGAAGGGGAAGGGAAGTAACTGGAGGGAAAGAGGAAGGAGGGGGAAATAGAAGAGAGAAAGAAAGTTTTAGAAGAGAAGAAACTGCTGTGTGTGTGTGTGTGTGTGTGTGTGTGTGTGCGTGTGCGTGTGCGTGTGTGTGTGTGTGTGTCAGTGGACGCGCGTGGACTGCCATAAACGTATAGTGTGCCAAAATTACAGAGCAAGAAACGCGGATAAAAAAGGAGACATGCAAAAGTGTAATTAGGGAACATTAAACCTTCCCAAAAATGTTCCCCAAAAAACTCATGAACGCGCAGCCGAGACATTAAACTCTCGCTAAGAAAAAAAAAAAAATCCAAAAGAAATAGAAAAAGAAGAGGGAAAGAAAACGGAGGTTACACGCACTGAACTTAAGCAAGAATGTCACCTCGGAAGTAAGGAAAAGAAAGAAAACTCGAACGAAAACAAACAAACAGGTGAAAGAGTAATCAGTATAGATAGACAGGCAGGTGTATTTGCTACCTTACGAACGAACAGGTAACGAATAAACTGCCAAAAGAAATATAAAAAAGAAAAAGAAAACGGGAAGGCAGAAACAGGCATAAGTAAGGTAAGGTTAGGCTGGCAGACATAGGTAAGGTAAGGTAAGGTAAGGTAAGGTAAGGTAAGGTAAGGTAAGGTAAGGTAAGAAGGCAGAAACAGGCATAGGTGAGGATAGGTATTAGGTGAGGTGAGGCAGAGACATATATAGGTAAGGTAAGGTAAGGCAGAAACAGACAGGTAAGAATAGGTAAGGTAAGTTTAGGTAAGGTAAGGCAAAATAGAATAGAGTGCAAGGGTTCTTATCAACATACACGGCAAACCTTTTCTGAAGAGGGTAGGTTACGCGGAAAGAGAGAGAGAGAGGGAGGGAGGAAGGAAAGAGAGGGTTGGAGGGGGAAGGAGGAGGAGGACGAGAAGGAAGGGGATAGGAAGGAAGAGTGGGGATGGATGGATGAAGAAAGAAGGGGATGAGGGGAAGGGAGAGTGGCAAGGAAAGGGAAGGAAGGGGAAAAGTGGAGAAAAGAAACGAAGGCAGGTGGAGGAAAATAGGGAGAGAGAAAGGAGGGAGAATGAGAGAGGGAAGGAGGAAAGGAGAGAGAAAAGGAGAGGGTGTAGGTAGAAAAGGAGAGAAAAGGAGGGAGGTAAGGAGAGAGAAAGGACGGAGAATGAGAGAGGGAAGGAGGAAAGGAGAGAGAAAAGGAGAGGGGGGAGGTAGAAAAGGAGAGAATAGGAGGGAGGTAAGGAGAGAGAAAGGACGGAGAATGAGAGAGGGAAGGAGGAAAGAAGACAAAGGAGAGAGGGAGGTAGAAAAGGAGAGAATAGGAGGGAGGTAAGGAGAGAGAAAGGACGGAGAATGAGAGAGGGAAGGAGGAAAGGAGAGAGAAAAGGAGAGGGGGGAGGTAGAAAAGGAGAGAAAAGGAGGAAGGTAAGGAGAGAAAGGACGGAGAATGAGAGAGAGGAAGGAGGAAAGGAGAGAAAAGGGGAGGTAGAAAATGAGAGAATATTAGGGAGGTAAGTAGAGAGAAAGGAATGAGAATTAGAGATGGAAGGAGGAAAGAAGACAAAGGAGAGGGGGAGGTAGAAAAGGAGAGAAAAGGAGGGAGGTAAGGAGAGAGAAAGGACGGAGAATGAGAGAGGGAAGGAGGAAAGAAGAGAAAGGAGAGGGGGAGGTAGAAAAGGAGAGAAAAGGAGGGAGGTAAGGAGAGAGAAAGGACGGAGAATGAGAGAGGGAAGGAGGAAAGGAGAGAGAAAAGGAGAGCGGGAAGTAGAAAATGGGAGAAAAGGAGGGAGGTAAGGAGAGAAAGAAGAAGAGAGGGAGAGAGGGAAAGGCAGGAGTGAGCATCCACGCCTCTATAGCTATCATTGGGGGCTATATTTTCTGGAAGCGCGCACCGTCCTGGCCGCGGGACGTGAGAATGATACGGGTTTCTCTTTTCGGCCTCCCCTTCCTCCTTTTTTCAGTGCGCGTGAAGGATTAGCGGGAAAAGTGGCGGAAACGGAGCCATTCTGAGAGGTGGACGGTGAACGAAATTCGGCGTGATTGGCAGTTGCGTAAACGGCTTCCGGCAAGACATGACGCGAGGAAGAGGAGGAGGAGGAGGAGGAGGAGGTGAATGAGGAGAGATGAGGGTGCGTGTGGCAAGGCTGTTATGTGAAGTGTATGGAAGTGAAGTGAAGGAAAGTGAAGTGAGGTTTGAGGAGGACGAGAAAGAGAAGGAGGAGGAGGAGGAGGAGGAGAACGAAGATGAGGAAGAGGAGAACGTGGATGAGGAAGAGGGTAAGGAGAATGAGGGTAAGGTGAGGAGGAGGATGGGAATGATAACGAGAAGATAAAAATAAACAAAATAAAAGTGAAAATCAAACGAAAACGCAAACATTCTTTTCCTACACCATTAAACTCCATTCCTACTTCCTCTTCCTCCTCCTCCTGGGCGTGACTTGGACGTGAGCGGTGACTGGGTGAAGGGAGGGGGCGGGGGGGGGGGAGGGGGGGAGTCAGGTGAGGAGGTAAGCAGTATAGTAATTATCCAACATTGCACCTGTCGCTTACCTTCGCCTTGCCCACCTGAGGAAGTAACACCCGCAATGCCGTGCTGGGCTTACCTTCCCATCACCACCCCACCCCCCTCCCACCCTTCCACCCCATCCTTCCTCCCTTCCACTCTGTCTTTCTCCTCTAATCCTTTCCTCATTCCTATTGCTTTACTCCCTTCCTTCCACCTTCTTCCTCCTCTTCCACTCTTCCTCTTCCTTTCCTTCCTCCCCTTCCATCCCTCCTCTTCCTTCCTCCCCTTCCTCTCTCTTCCTCCCTTCCCTTCCAACCCTTTTCCACCTTCTTCCTTCCTCCCCTTCCTCTCTCTTCCTCCCTCCCCTTCCAACCCTTTTCCTCCCTCTCCTTCCACCCTCTTCCTCCCTCGTCGTACACACTCCTCCTCCCTCCCCCTTCAACCATCTTCCTCCCCTCTCCACCCTCAAGACTAGTAATCCACATTCCCTGGTCGGACTCACTTCCTCCCAAGGTGTTATAAGCCAGTAAGATTAGAGGTTCAGTAAGCTTCAATTCTGTCAGGGAGGAAAAGGGAGAGTCTGTGTACTAAGCTCCCTTCTTCTCTCCCCCCCTCCCTCTCTTTTCTTCCCCCTCTCTCTCTTTCCTTCTTCGTTTTCCTCCGCCTCCTCCTCCTTCTTATGCTCTTCCTCCTCGTTCCCTTTTTTTTTCTGCTTGGGTTGCGAAAAAGTGCGTGCGTGTGAGTGTGTTTGTGTGTGTTTGTTTGTTTGCTTAAGGAGATAGTAGGATGGGAAGGGAAGGGAGAGAGGGAGAGGGAGAGAGATTGAAGGTTGCTCAGTCCAGAACGATTTGACTGAAGTTGCTCTTATGTGGATGAGTTTGTGGATCTTAGAGGGAGATGGATGAGGTTTGCAGTGGATGTTGATTTGGATTTCGTGGGTTTGAAGATGGATGATGTTTTGTGTCGAGGATGGATTCACAGACACACAAAAAATAAAAGAAGAAAATATAAAGATGGAGAAGGTGTAGCATTTTTCTTCTATTTTCTTCTCATTCTTTGTTTCCTATTATTTGGCAGCTCATTTTTCTTCTTTTAATCCCTAATGAAAATAAAAGAACAAAGATATACAGCTTCTTCCTATTTTCTCATTCTTCATTTTCTGTCATTTAATTGTTTTTTTCTTGTTTTCTTTGTTTCGTTCCTTATCTTGATTTTTTTTTTGGTTTATATTTTCACTTCCTGTTTTTTTTTTCTTGTTTTCTTTGTTTCGTTCCTTATCTTGAATTGTTTTTTTTTGGGTTTATATTTTCACTTCCTGTTTTTTTTCTTCTTGTTTTCTTTGTTTCGCTCCTTATCTTGAATTGTTTTTTTTTTGGGTTTATATTTTCACTTCCTGTTCGTTTTTTTTCTTGTTTTCTTTGTTTCGTTCCTTATCTTAATTTTTTTTTGGTTTATATTTTCACTTCCTGTTTTTTTTTCTTGTTTTCTTTGTTTCGTTTCTTATCTTGAATTCGTCTTTTTTTATATTTTCACTTCCTTTTATATATTAGTTCTCATTTGATCTCTATATTTTTCTCCTCAGATTTACTTTTTTCGTTTTCTAATTTATCTTTCTTCTCCTATTCCTCAGTTTCCTGGTTATAATTTCTTGCACTATTTTCCTCCCTTCCCTTCCATCCTCTTCCTCCTCTTCCACCCTCTTCCTCTTCCTCCCTTCCTTTCCACTCTCTTCTTTCCTCCCTTTCCACCCCTTTCCTCTCTTCTCTTCTACCCTCTTCCTCATTCCTTTCTTCCCTCTTCCTCTTTCTCCTTTTCCTTCCATCCTCTTCCTTCCTCCGCTTTTTTCTTCATTCCTTCTCCTTTTCATAATATTTTCTTCCCTGCAGTCTTCCCTTGCATCCTACTTCGTCTCAAAATCAACCTTTTCTCCACACTTTCTCTCCTCTCTTTCATACCCAACTCCTCCTCCTCCTCCTCCTCCTCCTCCTCCTCTTTCTCTTCTCCAAGCATCCCTCCCCTCTTTTCTTTCTTCTGTCCCCCTCCTCTTTTTCCTCTCTTCCACTTTCCTCTCCCTCCTCGTTTTCCATTCTCTTTATTTTCGTATTTTTTCCTTCTGTCCTCATTTATTTTTTCCACTCCTGAACACTCCATCTTCTCTTCCTTTAGTTCTTGAGCATCCTTCTGCTTTTTTCTTTTCTTCTCTTTCCTCCTTGTATCTCTCCTTTGCTTCTCTCTCCCTCCCACGAATCCATTTTTTCTTCTTTCCTCTTCCTTTCTTACAGTTCTCCATCTTTGCTTCACCTCACCTTCTCCTCCTTCTCCACTTATTCTCCACCTCCTTTCAGAACACTCCTCTTTTTCCACTGACCCTTCCTCCTCCTCCTCCTCCACCTGTAAACACACCCACACCTTCCCCACCTCAACACCCCTTTCACCTGCCTTTCCAATCCCCTCCATCTTCTCCCTCTCTTCCCCTCCTCCTCCTCTCCTCCCCTTCCCCTCAAGTCACCTGCAGCTCCAAGACTCTCTCACTATACCTTACAAGCCACGTCTGCACCTCCAGCATCACCATCACCACCTCTCCCTCTCTCCCCCACCACCACCTCTCCCTCTCTCCCCCCCCACCACCACCACAACACGTCACGACTAACCAGACACTCCAGGCCTATTAGAACTCCACAAAAACCTCTTATGCTGATGGTGGTGGTGGTGGTGGTGGTGGGGGTAGTGGTGGTGGCCTCTGCCCTACCACCTATCAACACCACCCACCTCCCACCCACCTCGCATTTCTACCCTCATGGCAAGCTCCTCATTACCTCCTCCTCCTCCTCCTCCTCCTCTTTACCTGGATAAGCGTGACTCTACCTGGTTTTTAGCCACTCAATCACGACATAACGAAAGTGCAATGAAGTCTTTCCTTAAATAGTGGACGCAAGACCAGACTCCAGCATCGAGAGCGAGAGCGAGAGCGAGAGCGAGAGCGAGAGAGAGAGAGAGAGAGAGAGAGAGAGAGAGAGAGAGAGAGAGAGAACTGGGTCATCGTAAACAGGCCGGGTGGAGTGTGAGGGAGGCAGCGGGCAGATTACGGGTTGCAAGGTAGATAATTGCAGGTTTGGGAGCCTCGCCAGAACCCAGCCTCGCTACTGTTCGGGGGAGGCAGGTGTGAGGGAGGGAGGGAGGGAGGGAGAGGGAAGGAGGGAGGGAGGAGAAAGTTGGGTGGTGGTGGTGGTGGTGGTGGTGGTGGTATTGTTGTTGTTGTTGGTATTGTTGTTGTTGTTGATTGTATTACTGTTGATAGTGATTCTGGTGTTACTTTTTCTACTTATGGGACAGGTCTTACTACTACCACCACTACTACTACTACTACTACTACTACTACTACTACTACTACTACTACTACTACTACTACTACTACTACTACTACTACTACTACTACTACTTTTTCTTATCATTATTCTTGTTCTCGTTCTTCTTGTTCCTGTTCTTCTCCTTCTATTACTACTACTACTACTACTACTACTACTACTACTACTACTATTACTACTACTATTACTACTACTTCTACTACCACCACTACGTTGCTACTGTGACTCCGCTTCCCATCACCACAATCATCACCAATACAGACTGCTCTCCATCACCACCACCACCACCACCAGCACAATCACCACCACCATCACCAACATTTATTCACCAGCAACCACAATTACCACCATCGCTGAGGCACCACAATCATCGCTGCCTCCGTCACTATCAGCTCCACCATCACCACCACAACACCATCATCCGAACCCTGTGTGTTTAGTCTGATGATGGTGGTGGTGATGGTGGTGGTGGTGGTGTTGGTGGTGGGAGGGTAACACGGATGATATTTTTTCTCCTCATCGAACGTACAAATTACCGCGTATTTAGTCTTTTTTTTTTTTTGCGCTAAAGTATACAGGAAGCTCAAAGTGCATTCGTGTTTAAAAGTATATAAGAGAAACACGCTTTGAATATGCATAAAAATAACGAGGAAAATGCGGTGAGGACTAAACGGCGTAAAGGCAAGAAATAAATGGAAAACAATACAGAGAAATTAACTAAAGGAAAAATACTAATAGAAAATAATAGAGAACTTATCAAAAGGGAAATACTAATGGAAAATAATGCAGAGAAAGTAACTAAAAGGAAAAATGCTGATAGAAAATAATGGAGAACTTAACTAAAAGGAAAATACTAATGGAAAATAATGAAGAAAACGTAACTAAAGGGCAGGAAATGATAGTTAATAATGGAGAACTTATCTAAAAGGGAAATACTAATGGAAAATAATGAAGAAAACGTAACTAAAGGGCAAGAAATGATAGTAAATAATGGAGAACTTAACTAAAGTGAGAATATTAATGGAAAATAATGCAGAGAACGTAACTAAAGGGCAGGAAATGATAGTAAATAATGGATAACTTATCAAAAAGGGAAATTTTAATGGAAAATAATGAAGAAAACGTAACTAAATGAAAAATAATAATAGGAAATAATGTAGAATAAACTTGACAACATAACAAAAGGGAAATAAAGTAAAAATGTGAAGGAAAAATATAATAAGTAAAAACAAAAGAATAAGAAAAATAGCAAAATTTCCGTCTCCTCTCCAAAAAGAAAAGAAAAGAAAATAGTCAAGCTTGTGTTCAAACAAGAAAAAAGAAAAAAAATAACACCAGAAAGCAAATCTGACACAACACAAAATAAATGAAAAAGAAAACAAAAATGATGAAAAACAAAACAAGATGAAAACAAAGCAAAGACACACACACAAAAAAAAAACCACACACCACCAAAATAGTCACAGAAAAACAACAACCCACACACACATACACAACCAAATAAAGAGACAGAGAGAGAAAAAAAAGTGTGTGTGTGTGTGTGTGTGTGTGTGTGTGTGTGTGTGTGTGTGTGTGTGTGTCAGGCCCGCGGGGGGGCGGGCGGGGGGGGGATGGCTGGTGGCTGGGGGCCGGGGGATGGTGGGGGGGAGGGGCGCCTGGCGGGGCCTCGCTTGGCCACTCCACAATCTTCGTAATTTATGATGAAAGATTCGCAGGTCGGAGGCCATCCCAGGAGGAGGAGATGAAAGGGTGGCCAGCCTAATTGTGACGCGAGACCGTAACCTCTCCCTCCCTCTCTCCTTCTCTCCCTCTCTGTCTCCTCTCCTCTCTCTCTTGTGTCTGTCCTCTGCTTCTTCTCTCTCTGGCTCGCTCTCTCTCCCTCTCCCTCTCTATGTGTCTTCTGTTCCTCACCCCCTCTCTGGTTATCTCTTATATTTCCATTTCTCTTTCTATCTGTCTCTTTTGCTTCTTCTTTCTCTCTCCGTCTCTTTTGCTTCCCTCCCTTTCTGTCTGCCTGTCTCTCGCTCTCTCTGTTTGTCTCTGTCTGTCTTTTCTGTTTCTCCCTTTCTCTCTCTCCGTTTTCTTCCTTCCTTCTCTCTCTGTCTGTCTCTGGCCTTCTCCTTCTCCCTTTCTCTCTCTCTGTGTGCGTTTTCTGATTCTTCTTCACTTCATCTTTTTTTCGCTTATCCCAGTCTTCGTTTTCCTGGCTTTCTTTACCTCTCTAATCTCTTCCTCTCTTTTTCGTTCGTTTTCTCTTACCTCTTTGTTCTTCTAATTTCTCCTCCTCCTCCTCCTTCTCCTCTTGTTCTCGTTCTTCTTCTTGTTCTTCTCTTCTTCTTGTCTTATTTTGCTTTTTCTTCGTTGTTTCTTCTCTTCTTCCTCCACTGCCACAGCCACCTCTTCCTCCTTCTCATACTCATCTTCCTTCTCTTTTTCCTCCTCCTCCTCCTCCTCCTCCTCCTCTTCTTCCCCTGATCAATTTATCTCGTCATCTTTTTCTTTCTCCTCTGATTTCCCACTTCGTCTTCTTCTTCTTCGTTCTCCTCTTCCTGTTTTCTTTTTCCTCTTCCCTTTCTTCCTCCTCCTCCTTCATCCTGGTCGTTTAACCTTCCAGTCCTCCTTCATCACACAATCTTTGGTTTTCTCTTCCTTATTTTTGTTTTGGTTCTCTTTCTGTGCTTAATCTTTTTTGTTGTGGGATTTTCTTAGCAAACATGTACCTTCTAGTTGATTTCTTTTTATCTTGAAGACTTTTTCTTTCTTTCTTCCTTTCTTTCTTTTTGTTTAGGTTTTCTTTTCTTTTCTTTCTCTTTATTCCTTCCTTTCTTTTCTTCTTTCCTTCTTTCTTTTTCCATCTCTCTTTCTTTCTTTCCTCCTTCCTTTCCTTCCTTCCTTCCTTTCTTTCTTTCTTTCTTTCTTTCTTTCTTTCTTTCTTTCTTTTTCTTCCTTTCTTCCTTTCTTTCTTTCTTTCTTTCTTTCTTTCTTCCTTCCTTTCTTTTCTTCTTTCCTTCTTTCTTTTTCTATCTCTCTTTCTTTCTTTCCTCCTTCCTTCCTTTCTTTCTTTCTTCCTTCCTTCCTTCCTTCCTTCCTTTTTCCTCTCTTCCTTTCTTCCTTCTATCCATCATTGCTGCTTCCATTTCTACTTCTTAATTTTCCCCAGCTCATTTGTCTCATCCTTAAAAAAAAATAAAAACGTAACTTTTGCTAAGACTATCCCAAAAAGAACGAACGAAAAGATACAAAAAAATATCGAGGGGAATACAAAATTAATATGCATGACTGGAAATTTGACTGATTTTAATGTCACATTTTTTTTTATCTAATTTACTATTTATTATCATTACGAAATTTTGCTATCCTCTGAAAGTGTCGAGGAAGATGAAAAAAAAAAATCTAAATGCAAACCCTCACACTTAAAATCCTACATCCCCAAAATAAGAAAAAAAGAAAGTAAAGGAAAAAAAAAAGGAATTCGTGTGTCGGGGTAACTTTTGAAATTCTTCGCCCCTCGCCTCCTCCCCCTCCCTCTCTCGCCATTTTCATTATTATTAGAATTATTATATATTACTTCTTTTTTATTAGATTTTCCATTTTGCTTTCCTTTTTTTGCTGACGTCACATTCAATTCCACGGTTCAATTAGAGTTGGATTTAATAAGAGATTTAATACTTTTTTTTTAGATAATTATGGCAGACACGGAAATTTCTGGTGACCTGTTTTTATTATTATTTTATTTTAGATCGAAATTAATGGGAAGGCGAGCGAGGGTGTGCGGGAAATGGGTCCGTTTGCTTAATGGGGGACTTTGGTTATGAAATATATGAGAAAAAGGGGGAATGTAAGTAATGGTGGTGGTGGTGGTGGTAGGGGTGGTGGTGGTGGTGGGGGTTGTGGTGGTAGTGGTTGTAGTGGTAGGGGTGGTGGTTGTGGTGGAGGAATTGGTGGTGGTGGTGTTGGTGGGGGTTGGGGTTGGGGTTGTGGTGTTGTTATGGGTTGTGGTGGTGGTGGTGGTGGTGTTGGTGGTTGTGGTGGTGGTGGTGGTGGTGGTGGTGGTAAGGGTTGTGGTGGTGGGGGTGGGGGTTGGGGTGGTGGTGGTGGTGGTGGTAGGGGTTGTGGTAGTGGTGTTGGTAAGGGTTGTGGTGGTGGTGGTAGGGGTTGTGGTGGTGTTGGTGTTGGTGGTGGTGGTGGTAAGGGTTGTGGTGGTGGTGGGGGGGGTTGTGGTGGTGGTGGGGGGGGTTGTGGTGGTGGTGGTGGTGGTGTCATTCACAGTAATAAGAGAGAACGCAATGACGGTGGTGGTGTTGATGGTGGTGATAGTACAAAAATAATGGAGGTGTTGGTGCCTTTGGTGATGGGAAAGGTGGCGGTGGTGGAGATGGTGGTGAAGGTAATACTAATAAAGGTAGTGATGGTGGTGGTGGTGGTGAAGGTAATGGAGGTGAAGGTGGTGGTGAAGGCAAGAGTCATAAAGGTGGAGGTGGTGGTGGTGGTGGTGGAGGTGGTGGTGGTGGTGGAGGTGGTGGTGGTGGAGGTGGTGGAGGTGCTGGCGGGGAAAATTGTTAATTGTTACGGTAGCAGAGATGTGCTGGGCATAATTGGGGGGTGCTGGGGGGATGGGGTGAAGGGGGGAGGGGAGGAGGTAGGGTGGGGGTGGAGGGAGGAAGGGAGGGAAGGAGGGACAGAAGGAAGGAAGATGTAATGGGTAGGGAGGAAGGTGGTGGAGGAGGAGGAGGAAGAGGAAGAGGAGGAGGAGGAGGAGGAGGGCGAGGGTAGGAGGCGGAGTCATTATATATTGGAAGAATTACAATAATTTACACACACACACACACACACACACACACACACACACACACTCAGCTTCTTTTCTTCCCTTCCTTCCTTCCCATCATGATTCATTCACTCATTTCACCTCATGACTGTTATGGCACTCAACTCACTTTTTCTTTCTCCTCCTCGGTTCCATAAATCTTCCTTTTTTTCATCATTTTCACCCTTCTTCCTCTTTCTCATTCTCTCTCATTGCATATCATTCACTCATACATAACATTTATTACCCCGATCTTACTTCCATCTTTCTACGTTAACTGCATTCTCTCTCTCTCTCTCTCTCTCTCTCTCTCTCTCTCTCTCTCTCTCTTCGAAAAATACATGTTATATACCGAATATTTGAGGTCGTGGTGGTGAGGAGGCCCATTATGTGTGTGTGTGTGTGTGTGTGTGTGTGTGTGCATGAATTCGAAGGGAAAGCTTTTGCTGAGGCCAAACGCGTGTGTGGGAAAGAGGAAGACAAGAGAAGAAAAAAGAAAACACACAAACAAGAAAAGGAGGAGGAGGAGGAGGAGGAGGAGGAGGAGGAGGAGGAGGAAGACGGAGAACCAGGAGGAGGTAAGAACAGGAGTCGAAATGATAGTTAAGGAAGATGCAGGAGGAGGAGAAGGAGGAGGAGGAAGAGGAGGAGGAGGAGGAGAGGGAGGAGGAAGAATCAGCAGGAATAAAAGACTCGTAGGAGGACATCATTGCTACCTCGGGTCCTCTGCGACAATCACACCTGGGGCTGCGGATCACGACTCACCTGCGACTAATTAACAGGTGTGATGATGAAGCTTCGGACACAAAATATCTAATGCACGCCTTTCCTGCCTACTTTTTCTTTCTCCTCCTCCTCCTCTCCTCCTCCTCCTCCTCCTCCTCCTCTTTCTCCTGCTCCACCTCCTCCTTTATTGCAAATTTTCTTTTCTCCTCTTCTTGCAAGTCTCTCTTTTCCTCCATTCTCCCATGACCTTCTCCTCCTCTTCTTCTATTTCTTTTGTTCCTTTATGTCTTTTTTCTTCTTCTCCACTTCCTCCTCTTTTTCCTCCTTTTTCAATTATTTCTTTTCCTTCTGCTTCTCCTTCCTCTAATTCTCCTTTTTCTCCCACTTCTGTCTTACTTAATCCTCCTCTTCCTTCTTTCTCACTGATCTTTATTTTCCCTCCTCCTCCTCCTCCTCCCCCTCCTCCTGCTCCTCCTCCTCCTCCTCGCGAACCCTCGAGTATGTTGGTCATGATGTGAAGGTAAGGAATGTCATTTGGTCTTGCTTCGATGCTTCCCCGGTCGCCCCAGTGTCACCATGCATCAGGGGGGGAGGGGGAGGAGGAGGGGGAGGAAGGAGGGGAAGAGTGGGGGTGAGGATGAGGAAGGAAGGGTCAAGTCGGTGGGGGAGAGCTGGAGGAGAGAAGAGAAGGGTGATGGGGAGAGTGTGAGTGATAAGGGGAGAGGAGAGGAGTGAGGGGAGAGAGTGGGAAGAAGGGGAGGAAAGAGAAGAGTGAGGGGGAAAGAGAGAGAAGGGATGAATGAGGGGAGAGGTGAAAGGGGAGGAGAAGGGTGATAAGGGTGAAGGTAAGTGAAAGGGGGGAGGGGGAGGGAGACTAGTGAGAGGGAAAGTGGTGAGGGAGCTTAGGTAGGGAGGTTGGTGATGGTTAGGGAGGGTGAAAATAGTTAAGGGATGGTAAGGTAAGGGAGAGGAAGGGAGGGGAGGCAAACTGATAGGGGGGAGAAGTAGGGAGATTAGGGAAAGGGAGGGGAGGTGATAAGGGGGTTAGGTAGGGAGATTGGGGATGGTTAGGGAAGGTGAGAATAGGTAAGGGAGGGTGAGGTAAGGGAGAGGAAGAGAAGGGAGGCTGTAAGGTGATCAGGGCTTCTTCAGGTGGGGTCTATGGGTAGTGGGGGAGGGCAGGTGTTAGAACAGGTAATGGGAGACAGGTAGAGGTGGAGGTGGTGGTGGTGGTGGTGGTGGTGGTGGTGATAAAAATGAAGGTTGCGGTTGCTTACTTTTCTAAACTTTCTTCTTTTTGTTTAGAGGAAAAAAATGTACAAAAGAAAGAGAAAGAGAGAGGGAGTGAAAAGGAAGAGGATAAAGAGGAAGAGAGGGAGAGCGAGTGATAAGGAGGAGAAAAGAGAAAGAGAGAGAGGGAGAGCAAATGAGAAGGAAGAAGAAGAGAGAGAGAGAGAGCGAAGGAGAGGGAAGAAGAGGAAAAGGAAGAGGAGGGCAAGGGACAGGGACAAAAAGTAAGAGGAAGAGGAAGAAGACAGGATGACGCACACGAGATAGACTAAACACACACACACACACACACACACACACACACACACACACACACACAATGAACACAAGAAAACAAGGAGGAACAGAAACACAGAAAGAGAAAGAGGAAAAGAGAGAAAAAAAAGGATGCAGAGAAAAAGAAAACCATCCTTTCCTTCAGACTCCTTCCGCAGACTCGCGAAGATGGAGGAGGAGGAGGAGGAGGAGGAGGAGGAGAAGCCTTTGACATTCACGTGGGAGGCGACGCAGCAGGCCGGGCAGGCGGGAAGGATACAAAACCGCCTTCAACACCACCATCACCACCACCACCACCACCATCTTCACCACCACCATCTTCCTCGCTACCAGAGACGCGAGGCTGGAGGAAAATCGAAGAAAGCAGGCGCAGCGAGAGGAGGAGGAGGAGGAGGAGGAGGAGGAGGAGACAGACGCGGTGGCAGGCAAAATCCCGCTAGGTGAAAAATGTCTCCGTAGTGTGACCGCAAACGGAGAGTAATCAGAGGGCAGCGGCGCCCGTGGCTACCTGGGGAACCTGTACACCTGGGGGAGGAGGAGGAGGAGGAGGAGGAGGAGAAGCGGGAGTTTGGTGAGAAAAGGACGAAGGATGAAGTAACAGAAGAAGCGAAGGTTATGAAGAAGACAACGAGAAAGAGGATAACGAAAACAGACAAAGAATATACTGAAGAAGATAAAGAAGACAGCGAAAATAATGAAGAGGAAGGAGAAGAAAAAAGCAGCTAAACTGAGTAGAGAAAGAAGAATATAATGAAGAAAACGAAGACAAAGAAGACAAAGAAGATAATAAAGAAGATAAAATCGACGGAGAAGATAAAAAAGAAGGAGAAGCAGAAAGAAAGAAAACGAAGAAAATGAAAGAGGAAGATAATGGATAAAAAGATAAAGAACAGTAACAAAATATAAAATGACAGTTAAGAAAATAAAAGAGTAACGATTCTGCTGCTGGTAATGATGATGAACGAGAAAGGAATTACAGAGGAGACGGAAGAAGAAGAAACGGAGGAAAGACAAAGAAGAGGAGGAGAAGGATAATGATGAGAATGAGGATAAGGATGAGGAGGGAAGAGGAAGAGGAGAAAGAGATGGTGTGTGTGTGTGTGTGTGTGTGTGTGTGTGTGTGTGTGTGTGTGTGTGTGTTCGCCCACAACCAGTTCCTCCCAGTCAATACTATTTCAGCAATTTTCACGGCGCGTCGAAGTTCAGAGATTCGGCAAATACAAGACACTACTTCTACTACTACTACTACTACTACTACTACTACTACTACTACTACTACTACTACTACTACTTCTACTACTACTACTACTACTATTGTTTGTGTTTTTAGTGTTAATTTTACTGTTTTTTTCTTATCTTTTCTTTCATTATGTGTGTTTGTGTTTGTTTGTGTATTAGGAGATAAGGTCCGACACACACACACACACACACACACACACACACACACACACACACACACACACACACACACACACACACACACACGAGGCTTTGGTGTCTTCCTGAGATTGGACTTCGCCGCAATACTAATCTTGTTTGCCTTTTTCTGTTATTCTATACTTTACTCTCTCTCTCTCTCTCTCTCTCTCTCTCTCTCTCTCTCTCTCGGTGGGTTTCAGGTTTCTCCTACGGCCCTTCCTCTGCACCTCACGTCTCAAGTATTGACACACACACACACACACACACACACACACACACACACACACACACACAGAGGGGGGGAGAAGAGGAGGAAGATGTTGGAGCGGTTGAGGAAAACGAAGAACGAGGGAGGAGGAGGAGGAGGAACTGGAGGAGGTATATTGGGAGATCTGAAGAAGGGGGAGAGGGGTGAAGGGAGGGGAGGGGAGATAAAGTAGGGGTGAGAAAGGGGGTACATGTATGGGGGCATGTGTGGGGGTGACAGCGGAGTGGGGAGCCTTGAAGGTGTTGTACGGGAAGGGATGTGTCATGTGGGCTGAAAGATAACTGGGGTGTCGTTGGGTGACTAAGGGAGGGTCGTTGCAGGGTCCTGGAGTCGTGGCGTCGTGAAGGAGGCATAGATTCACGGTAAGGTAAGGAAGGTTGTGGGTATTATGGAAATCGTGGCTGGTTGTGGGGTCGTAGAAGGTGGTATGGGGGTCGTGTATGGTGTCTAAGAGGTCGTAGGGGTGATTGGGGGCGGTGAGTGGGTTGAGGAGGGGTCGTGAGGGTGGTGGGGGGTTGTGGAGTCGTAAGAGATGGTTGGGGGTTGTGAAGCGTGTCTAGGAGGTCGTGGGGTCGTGTTAGGATCGTGGGGGTGGTGTAAAGGTCGTGTTGGGGTCCTGGGGGTTGTGGAGTCGTAGGAGGTGGTTGGGGGTAGTGAAGCGTGTCTAGGAGGTCGTGGGGTCGTGTTAGGGTCATGGGGGGTGGTGTAAAGGTCGTGTTGGGGTCTTGAGAGGAGTGTAGGAGGTAGTGGGTGGTGTAAGAGGTTGTAAGGGTCATGTAAGGGTCGTGCTAGGGTCGTGTCGGGGTCGTGGGGGGGTCGGGGGTCACCTGTCCGCGGGTGTTCACATGTGGCGCGGCGCGGGGCACAGTGAACACAGATTAGATCATCAAGTGAGCCGCGAGGGTAAAAAATGACCCCGCGCATACCCCGGGCCGTCGTAACATTCTCCTGCTGGGAGGTAGCGCGGCGATGATGCTGGAGGAGGAGGAGGAGGAGGAGGAGGAGGAGGAGGGGGGACCGAATAACTGCTACCTCCCTGCTCCTCTCTGGCAAAACATAACGATATCTTTTCATCTGCTGGCCCCTTTCCTTCCCTCCCTCCCTCTCTACTACCCCTTCCCTCCCTCCTCCTACCCCTTTCCTCCCTTCTCTCTCTTCTGCCACCCTTCCCTTCCCTTCCACTACCCTTTATCTCCCTCCTGCCACCCTTTCCTTCCCTTTTGCTACCCTTACTCTGTCTCTCCCTCTCGCTACCTCTTCCCTCTCTCTTGCTACCCTTCCCTCCCTTCCCCCACTTCCCTAGCCTGTTCCTCCCTTCTGCTACCCTTCCCTCCCTTTCCCTCACTTCCCTAGCATGTCTCTCCCTTCTGCTACCCTTCCCTCCCTTCCCCCCACTTCCTTAGGCGGTCTCTCCCTCCCGCTACCTCTTTCCTCCCTCCTCGTGCCTCCCTCCCTCCCGCTGGTCCTTATCGGCGGCATGATCGGGTATCGGTGGCGGGGACGACATGTTCGGCGCGCCGGGAACGCCTGGGTGTCAGCGGGCCGGGGACGAGTCATCCTTCGGGCGGCGCGGGACCTGCTGTCACCCACTCCCTCAGCCCGACACCCGCCCGACGAGGCTGTGTGGCGGGTGATTACGAGACAAACTGATCGTGTGTCTGACGGCCCGCGGGAGGGAGGCAGACGGAAGGGAGCAAGGAGGAAGGGAGAGAGAGGTATGTGGGATGAGGAAGAAGAGGGGGAGAGGAGATAGAAGGGAGGATTGGGAGGGAAGGGAGAAAGGTATGTGGGATTGGGAAGAAGAGGGGGAGAGGAGAGAGAAAGGAGGATTGGGAGGGAAGGGAGAAAGAGAGGTATGTGGGATGGGTAAGAAGAGGGGGAGAGGAGATAGAAGGGAAGATTGGGAGGGAAGGGAGAAAGGTATGTGGGATTGGGAAGAAGAGGGGGAGAGGAGAGAGAAGGGAGGATTGGGAGGGAAGGGAGAAAGAGAGGCATGTGGGATGGGGAAGAAGAGGGGCAGAGGGAGGCAGACAGAAAGGAGAATTGGAAGGGAAGGTAGACGGATGTGGGATTGGGAAGAGGAGGAAAGAGGAGAGACGGAGGAGTGGAAGATGGAAGGAATGAGGGAACTGAGATGAAGGGAATGATGAGATATAGGAGAACTGAGAAAGGGAGAGGGGGGGCGGAAGATGTGGAGGAACGGGACGTGGAGGAAATGGAGAGATGTAGACGGAGAAGAAAAGTGGAGAGAGGCAAACCGCAATGAAACAGAACTGGGGATAAATGTAGAGGAAAGAGAGGAAACTAAGAGATAGAGAGGGATAGAAATGTAGAGCAATATTATTTTTTTGAGTTTGAGGAAAAAATGGAGAGACGGACAGACGAATAGGAAGCAAAGAGACAATGAGAAGAGAGAAGAAAAATGGATAAAAGGGAATGAAAGGAAGGTATGAATGACAGAAAACGGGAAATATGGAAGGCACTGGGAGGAGGAAGGGGAGAGAGGAAGAGAGAGAGGGAGGGAAGTAAGGGATGGAAGTTGACGGAATAGGAAGGGAGAGAACGACAGACAGGCGCTGCTGATAAGAGGGAAGGGTGTAAGGGAGGAGGGAGAGGGAGGTGAGGAGGGAAAGGGAGGGAGAGAGAGAGGCACACGAAGCGTTTCTCAATATATCGTTTCCTCTCTCTCTCTCTCTCTCTCTCTCTCTCTCTCTCTCTCTCTCTCTCTCTCTCTCTCTCTCTCTCTTTGCGTCAACTTCTGTCTACCTGTAGTACGTCTGTCTGTCTGTCTGTCGTGTGTGTGTGTGTGTGTGTGTGTGTGTGTGTGTGTGTGTGTGTGTGTGTGTGTGTGTGTGTGTGTTCTCGTTTTCTTTTGATTATTTTTGTTTGTTTAGTTGTTTATTGTAAGTTTATAGATCAGTCATCCGTTCAGTCCGTCAGGTATTAAAAAAAAAAAAAGTAAAACTTGCACGTGACAGATTTTTTCATTTTTTTCATCTTTCCTTTCCTTTCCTTTCCTTTCCTTTTCTTTCCTATCCATTCCTTTCCTTTCCTTTCCGTTCCTTTCCTTTCCTTTCCATTCCTTTCCTTTTCTCTTTTCTCTTTTCTTCTGTTCTCTCTCTCTCTCTCTCTCTCTCTCTCTCTCTCTCTCTCTCTCTCTCTCTCTCTCTCTCTCTCTTATTTATTAGTGGTCAGGGCGGCACGTACAGGTGAGCGAGGAGCCAATAGTTTACGGTGTTACCTGCGCGCGGCCCAGGTGTGCCAGGCCAGGTGAGTGTCGCTCGATAGCCCCCCTCAGGTAAAGCAGGTGAGGGGGGTGAGAGGGAATGGGAGGGGGGTGATGGGAAGGTGATGGGGAAGGTGAAGTGGGAGGTGAGGAAGGAAGGAGAGGTGAGGAAGGAAGGTGAGGAGGGATGAGGAAGGTAAGGGGGGAGAAAAGTGATGGGAAAATGAGGGGAAAGGTAAGGTGTAGGTAATTAAGAGGTGATGGGGAGGTGAGGGGGAGGTGAGGGGAAAGGTGAGGGGAAAGGTAAAGGGAAAAGGTGAGAATGAAGGGGATGAAAAGAAAGAGGGAGAGAGGAAGAGAGGGGAGAGAGAATAGGTAAAAGAGGAAAAGGGGGGTTAGGGGAAGGTGGAGGAAGTGAAGGGGGAAGGTGAGGATAAGGTGGGTTGGGAAAATGAGAGGGAAAGGTGAGAACGAGGGTGATGAGGAGAGGGAGAAAGATGATGGAAAAATGAGAGAAAAGGTGAAGGGTAGATTAGTTAGAGGAGAGGGCGAGAGTTAGCGTGAGGGGAGGGGAAGAGAAGGGGAAGAGGATGAGGTGAGAGGGATGTGAGGGGTAAGATTAGTGGGAAGGTTTAAATTTTTTTTGGGGGGGGCAAGAAAAAAAAGAGGGAAAAAGTCAGGTGAGAAAATTAGGAGCAGGTTGAGGCACAGAGGTAAGAGGAGAAGGAGGAGGAGGAGGAGGAGGAGGAGGAGGAGGAGGCGAACAAGAATAAGTAGCACATATAAAAATAAATACAAGGAAAATTCAAGTATCTATTAATAACAAAACTTTAACCACACACAAAAACAAAAACAAATGAAAACAACACGAGAAAAAAAAACAAGAAACCACACAGAAAACGGGAAGGATATGATCAAGGAAGGTAAAAGTAGAACAAAGGAGAGAAGAAAAATTATTAAGGTGGAAGAGGAAAAGAAGAGAAAGAAGAGGAGGAGGGTATAAGGAGAACGAAAAAGAAAATAAGGTTGGAAAGGGAGAAGAAAGGGAAAGGAAGGAGAAGGCTAAGAGAAGGAGGGAGAATAAAGAATTGAAGGAAAATAAGTGACGATGGAAGACGTTGAAAATTGAAAAGAAGGGGAAGGAGAGAAAAGGAGAAGGTGAAGAGAAGGAGGGAGACTTAAAGAGCGCAGTAAAAAAGAAAAAGGTGAAGATGGAAGGCGATGAATATTGAAAAGACGAGGAATGGAGGAAGAGAAAGGGGAAGAGGGAGCAGACCGAAGGAGTGAAGAAAAAAAAAAAAAAAAAAAGTGAAGACGGAAGGGTTTGAAAATTGAAAAGTAGAGGAAGGAAAGTAGTAGAGGAGGGAAGAAGGAAGAGGTGGGATGAAGAAAGGGGGGAGGGGGGGAGGAGGGAGGTGTTTAGGCACGCGAGGGGGACATTATATTCACAAATGACACGGCAATAGTTCATCATGACCTAAAATTATTGGAAGAAAGAGTACGATCAAGCCCGTGTGTGTGTGTGTGTGTGTGTGTGTGTGTGTGTGTGTGTGTGTGTGTGTGTGTGTGTGTGTGTACATTCGTATATCCTTAGTTACGAGGGAAAACAAGTCATAAACGCGTCTCATTCATGTTTCAAAACACCACTTGGGCGAGGGAGAACACACACACCCACACACACACACACACACAAAACACACACACACACACACACACACACACACACACACACACACACACACACACACACACACACACACGCATCTTCCCCCTCCCCCCCCCTTCCCCCAACGCACAGAGGGACGATAAAACACCTGGGTTCCCACACCTGTTCTAGATAACACCTGCATTTCCTAATTAGCGTCATTATACCTGCAGGGAGCCCCCATACCTGTGGACGTGTAATTTGATGTACTGTGGGAGCGTGAGGGAGGGAGGGAGGGAGGGAGGGAAGGAAGGGAAGGGAATGGAGGGAGAAGGAGGGAAGGGAAGGGAAGGAAAAGAGGGAGGGATGGAGGAAGAGAGGTAGAAGGGAGTATAGTTAACGGTTGCATGGGTAGGGGAAGACAGTAAGGTAGATACGTAAGCAAGTAGGTAAGTAGGTAGGGAGGTAGGTAGATAAATAAGTAAGTAGGAAGGTCATCAGGTAGGTAGATCGTCGGTAGAAGGGGAAAGAATGGAATGGAGGATAGAAGAGAAAAAGGGAACAGAGAGAGGAAAGAGTAATTTAAAGGAGCAAAAAAATATTTAAAAAAAATCAAAGTAACCAGAAACGAAAAAAAGGAGGAAAGAAAAAGTTTGGGGTAAAGAGGAAAGGGGATGAATAAATAAGAGCAAGGAATATCATAATTAAAGGTTAAAAAAGGGAAGCAAAAAAGAAGGAAACGATAAAAAGAGAAAAAAAGGAAGATGAAGGAGAGGAGCCGAGCGAGGACGAGGGTGTGGAAGAGAGCGGATGATGAGCGGGGAGAAGGAAAAGAAATGATGATAAATTATGTTGAAGAGAAAATGTAAAAAGGGCCGGAAGGAAAAAAGATAAAGAAGAGCTATTTTGTAGTAAATCTGATAATCCTTCAATTTTAATAAACAGCTGGGCATAACTACTACAACCACTACTACTACTACTACTACTACTACTACTACTACTACTTCTACTACTACTACTACTACTACTACTACTACTACTACTACTACTACTACTACTACTACTTCTACTACTACTACTACTACTACTACTACTACTACTACTACTACTACTACTACTACTACTACTACTACTACTACTACTACTACTACTTCTATTTCTCTCCTTTTTTTCGTCTCTAATTCCTAATCTATCTTTTTCTCTTTTCCTCTCCTTTAAATTATACTTTACTTTCTCTTTCCTCTCCCTTCCATTCTTTCCTTCATTCCTTTCCAACCTACATACCTCTACTACTACAACTACTACTACTACTACTAATAATAATAATAATAATAATAATAATAATAATAATAATAATAATAATAATGATAATAAAGGTAATTTCCCTCAGGTACGCTCCCTTCACCTGTTGATACGCATCTCACCTCGCGTCAAAGTATTGAAAAAGGCGAATTTATGGTCACTTTTTGCGTCCATATTTTTCTACGCCATAACGTTAATGTGTGTGTGTGTGTGTGTGTGTGTGTGTGTGTGTGTGTGTGTGTGTGTGTGTGTGTGTGTGTGTGTGTGTGTGTGTGTATGTTTTTAGCTTCAGTATTGGAAAAAAAAAACGTACATTGATTTTTCCGTGTTTTTTTCTCTCCAAGCCGTTTTTCGTTTTATTATTTTTTTTATTATTGGCCTAAACCACTCATTCTCACACCCTCCTTTCCTCCCTCATCCTCTATTTCTTCTTTCTTTCAACCTGTTTCCTTTACCTTTCTTCCTTTTCCTTTCTCATTCTCTCCCGTTACCTTTTTTTCATCATCTCTTTCCTTTCTCTGCATTCCCTTTTCATCTTTAACCTTCTCTTGTCTGCCTCTACGCTTCCTTTATTATTTTTTTTCTACCTTCATCTACCCTTCTTTACTTTTCCTTACCTTTTTTTAACCTTGCCTTACCTTTCTTTACTTTCCCTTATTTTTTTCTCCCTTCCCTTACCTTTCTCTACCTTCCCTTACCTTAATCTACCTTTAATTACCTGTGTCCCATCCGTCCCTTACCTTTTTGCATGTATATCTTCACCATCCTTATCTACCTTCCTTTTAACCTAAATTAGATTCTTTCCTTTATCATTAAGTTTGTTTTACCTTTCCTTTACTTTTCTCTCTTCTTCTCCCTTGCCTATCTTCTTTCCCTTCACCTCCCCCATCTATATTTCTAGCCCTCCATATTTTCTCTCTTACCTCCATTTTTTTCCTCTCCCTCCCTCAGACATATCTTTCTCTCTTTACCTCTATCGATCATCACCTTCTCTTCCTTCTTCTTCTATTTCGCATCTTCGTTTCCTCAGTGTTGCTTCTCCCTCTTACAAGTCTCTCTCTCTCTCTCTCTCCCTTACCTTTTACTTCCTTATCCCTCTTTCCTCTTTAACAGCTTTTCCTCTTCCTCCTCTTCCTATTTATCCATCTTCCTTCATTGTTTTTTTATCTTTATTTTGCATTCCTCTTCCTTCTCCCATTCTACCTTCACTACCAACCTTGCATATTTTTCCTCCTCCTACTCCTCCTCCTGCTGTTGCTCCTCCTTCTTTTTCTCCTCCTCCTCCTCTTCTTTCTCCTCCTCCTTCTCTTCTTTCTGCTCCTCCTCCTCGTCTTCGCCCTCCTCTTCCTCTTCTTCCTCTTCCTCCTCCTCCTCCTGTTGATGTTTTTCCTTCTGTTTCTCCTCCTCTTCCTCTTCTTTCTGCTCCTCCTCCTCGTCTTCGCCCTCCTCTTCCTCTTCTTCCTCTTCCTCCTCCTGTTGATGTTTTTCCTTCTGTTTCTCCTCCTCTTCCTCTTCTTTCTGCTCCTCCTCCTCGTCTTCGCCCTCCTCTTCCTCTTCTTCCTCTTCCTCCTCCTCCTCCTGTTGATGTTTTTCCTTCTGTTTCTCCTCCTCTTCCTCTTCTTTCTGCTCCTCCTCCTCGTCTTCGCCCTCCTCTTCCTCTTCTTCCTCTTCCTCCTCCTGTTGATGTTTTTCCTTCTGTTTCTCCTCCTCTTCCTCTTCTTTCTGCTCCTCCTCCTCGTCTTCGCCCTCCTCTTCCTCTTCCTCCTCCTCCTCCTCCTCCTCCCCCTGTTCTCTTCGCCTCTTCGTCTTCGGAAACAAATGGTGTGTGAAAAAGAAAAGAATTTAAAGTCGTATTTTATGTTTCCTTAGCTGAAGATGCATTGCTGTTGCCTCCTCCTCCTCCTCCTCCTCCTTCTTCTTCTCTTATCTCATTCTTAAAACCTTCTTCTATTTTTCCTTCTCCCTTCACCTATTATTTACACACTAAGTTCCTTGCATTCCTTTTCTCATTCCTTTCTTCCTTCTTCCATTCTCACTACTGTTTTTTCTCTCTCCTCTTCGCTTGTATCGGTAATTCTTCCTTTTCCGCTTCTTCGCACGAATCTTGAAGTGTATACGAACGCAACGAAAGTGTTTATATTTGTCTGTTTGCTTATTAATAGACTCTCCTCTTCTTCCTCCTCCTCTTTCTCCTCTTCTATATTAACACTGTGATTCTAATTCCTACTCCTCCAACTCTTCCTCCTCTTCATTGATCTTCCTAAACCTCCTCCTCCAATCAGTTGCTACTGTTTTACCTCCTCCTCCTCCTCCTCCTCCTCTTTGTCCTGTTCCTACTATTTCTTCCCTTCTCCTCCTCCTCCTCCTCCTTCTTCTTTTTCTTCTTAAATGTCATCTTCTAACCCAATGCTACTGTTCTACTTCCTCCTCCTCCTTCTCTTTGTCCTCTTCCTGCTACCTCCTCCTCCTCCACCTCCTCCTCCTCCTGTCCAGCGGTTCCCTCAGAGGTATGATTTATTCCAATGACATAATTTACGACTGACTGGCTGACTCCTGTGTTCAAACTCCTCGCATAATGCTGACGGTCGGCGCGCGGGTCAGCAGGTGAGCCAGGTGAGCTGACGAGCCTGCTTACCTGGGCGGGACAGGTGTTGAGGTGAAGGGACGGGGAGGAAGTGGATGGGAGGGGAGGGGAAAAAAGGGAGTTATAGGTAATGGGTGAAGGGTGGTTAAGGGATGGGGAGGAAGGGGAAGATAAAGGTAAGGGAGCTTTGTTAGTAGGGGAGGAAGGGGAAGAAAGAGGGAGCTAAGGTAATGGGGGTAGGGAGGTTAAGGGATGGGGAGGAAGGGGAAGGTAAGGGAAGGAGTGCATGGGTATAGGGGAGAATAAAAGGGGAAAGAGGGAGGTAAAGGGTAGCGTTTAAGGAATGGAGAGGAAGGGGAAGGTAAGGAAGGAAAGGAGGAGGAGAGGAGGAAGAAAGGAAAGGAATGGAGAGGAGAGGGAAGGTAAGGTAAAGAAGTGGAGGGAGAAATTATTAGTAAAGAAGGGAAGGAAGGAAGAAAGGAGAAGGAAAGGAATGGAGAGGAGGGGGAAGGTAAGGTAAAGACGTGGGGGGAGAAATTATTGGTAAAGAAGGGAAGGAAGGAATGGAAGGAAGGGAAGGAGGAAGAAAGGAGAAGGAGAGGAATGGAGAAGAGCGAAGATAAAAGAGCAAATAAGAGGAGAGAAGAGAGAGGTGGAGGCAAGGAAGTAGAGATAGTGGTGAGAGAAGTAGTGGTGGTGGTGGAGGAGGTGGTGGAGGAGGTGGAATGGTGAAGAACGCAGAGTGGAATGAGAGGAATGGAGGTAACAGGTCCTTCTACTCTTGTTACCTGGAGTGGACCCAAACGCGCACACACACACACACACACACACACACACACACACACACACACACACACACACACACACCTGGGATTCACCTGGGCCAAATTTACTCTGATTATCATGTGTATTACGTTCCTATAAAGACTATTTTTCTTAAGACACTACTTGAGAAGAGGAGTTTAGGAGGAGGAGGAGGAGGAGGAGGAAGAGGAGGAGGAGGAGAAGGAGGAGGAGATAGAGACAGGCATTTTCCTCCATTACCTTCGATGGCTGTAATGATTCCTCCTCCTCCTCCTCCTCCTCCTCCTCCTCTTCCTCCTCCTCCTCCTCTTCCTCCTCCTCTTCGTTATTCTTCATCATTTACAGTTATTTTCCTTTCCTGCTCCTTCACTTTCGTCTTCCATGTTACCTAATTAGCCAGTCTTCACAAGGAGGATGAGGAGAAGGAGGAGGAGGAGGAGGAGGAGGAGGAGAAAGCAGAACAGGAAGAGGAGCAAGATGAGATAACAAGAATAAAGAAAAAAGAACAACAAAGAAGACGAAAAGGAAAGCGAAAAGGACGAGAAAAAAGCAAAGGTAGAAAGTGAGAGAAAGGAAGATAAGACAGATAAGGAGAAGGAAAGAGAGAGAGAGAGAGAGAGAGAGAGAGAGAGAGAGAGAGCGAGGAGGAGGGGGAGGGAGAGAAAAATGATGGAGGAAGATTTGGGTAAAGTTAGGGAAGGGGAGGCGATGAGGGTAACACCACAACGCGGGACGCCTAATCACACGCCTGTCTGTCAGTCTGTCCACGGTGACACGTCCGCTTCTGTCTGTTTCTCCTCCTCCACCTTCCCCTGTATTCTTTCCCTTCCCTTCTTATCGTCCTATCTACACCTTTTCTTCTCCTCCTCTTCCTTCGACTTTATTTCCCTTCTATCCTTTTTTTCTTCCTCGTTCTCATGTTTTTCCAATTTCTCCTTCTCTTCCCTCATCCTGTTTTCTTTAGCTTCCCCTTCTATCATTCCTCATTATCTCCTCCATCTTCTCCTGTATTCTTTCCCTTCCCTTCTTACCGTCCTATCTACACCTTTTTCTTCTTCTCCTTTTCCTTCTACTTTCTTTTCCTCCCCTTCTATCCTTTTCTTCCTCCTCCGCATGTTTCTCCTTCTCTTTCTCTTCTTTTTTTCTTTTTCTCCTCCTCTATCTTCATATTTTTATCTATTCCTCTCCTTTTATTTTCTTCTTTTTCTTTTTCTTTATTCTCCTCTTTTTCCTCCTCCTATTCTTTTTGGTTCCCCTTCTATCTTTCCTCATTCTATCTACTTTTTTTCCTTTTTCACCCTCTTTCTGTTTCTCCTCCTCTTCTTCCTCCTCCTCCTAGTTCTCCTCCTCCTCCTCCTCCTCCTCCCTGATGTGACGTTGCGTAAGAGGAAATGAGGTTAGCGTAATTTTTTTAACAATGGACCAAAAAAAAAAAAAACTAAATAAAAAACGGGTAACCTCGAAAAAATCACACACACACAACACACACACACACACACACACACACACACACACACACACACACACACACACACCGTTAATTATTCACTACCTGTTCAAAGCTCCTGCAGGTGAGAGCGACAATGATTCTCGGAGCAAACAAACCCAGAGGGAACCTGCAATTAAGGGGAACACCTGGAGGACGAGGATGAGGATGAGGATGAGGAGGAGGAGGAGGAGGGGGAGGAGGAGGAGGAGGAGGAGGAGGAGGGAGAGGAGGAGGAGGAGGAGGGTGTTACAAACTATTTCCATACCTTTACCTAATTTTCGTGCACTTTTACGATTCTCAGTTCTTCCTTATGACCTTGTAACGCTCTCTCTCTCTCTCTCTCTCTCTCTCTCTCTCTCTCTCTCTCTCTCTCTCTCTAGCACATTCCATCGTTTTTTTTCTCCGTCTTCGCATTTTTATATCTTTTTTCCTTATCATTATCTTTTGTTTCTTTATTCCTCTTCACCGTCGTATGTTTATTATTTTCTTTAATTTCGTTTTATTTCTTCTTTCATCATTCAACTTTCCCATTTTCTGTACATATTTTTTGTTTTCTTTCCTATTTTCTTTACATATTTCCCACTTTCTTTTACACCTTTCCCGTTTTCTTTACAACATTCTCATTTTCTGTACATTTAACTTGTTTTCTTTTGTTTTCTTTCCTGTTTTCTTTACATATATCCCACTTTCTTTTACACATTTCCCATTTTCTTTACGACTCTCCCATTTTTTCTTACAACTTTTACATTTTCTTTGCACCCTTCCCACTTTCTTCACGCCTTCCCCATTTTCTTTACACATTTCCCATTTTCTTTACGATTTTCCCATTTTTCTTACAACTTTTACATTTTCTTTGCACCCTTCCCATTTTCTTCGTACCTTCCCCATTTTCTTTACACATTTCCCAACCCGTTAATCTCCCAACCTTCTCCCCATTCTCACTCCCTTCCCTTAGCTCCCCATACCCCATGCTCTTCTTAGCTCCCCTATCACTCATCTACCTCCTTTCCTCCCTTTAGATAATCTCCCTTACACCAGGTGACTCTCCCTTTTACCCTTCACCCCATTGATCTCCCTTTTCTTAGTTCCCCTTTCCTTCACCTTTCTCCCTTTCACCTTGCTCTCCCCCTTAGATCATCTCCCCTCCACCATATGACCTTCCCCTTCACTCTTCACCCCTTCATCTCCCTTCTCCCCTTTTGATCTTGCTCCCATTTCCTTTCCTCCCCTTTAGGTCATCTCCCTTCCCTAGTTGACTCTCCCCTTCACCCTTCACTGCCTCACCTCCCTCTCCCTAACTCCCCTTCCTTCATCCCCCTTCTCCTTTTTAACTCTGCTTCCTCTTCCTTTTCTCCTCTTCTTCTTCTTCCTCCGTTCACCTGTATACTTTCCCCCAGGGCTCGTTCGTTCTCCCACCTGTCCCCCCATCTCTCTTACATCCCCTGTGGGCCTATAGATCCTTTGAAGGGGTGAGTGGGTGACAGGGGGGGTGAAGGAGGTGAGAGAAAGGGGGGGGTAGAGGTGAGGGGTGATAAGACGAGGGTGCCCATACGTCATTAATAAATACAGAGGTAGTCACAGGTATTCGGTCTCTCTCTCTCTCTCTCTCTCTCTCTCTCTCTCTCTCTCTCTCTCTCTCTCTCTCTCTCTCTCTCTCTCTCTCTCTCTCTCTCTCTCTCTCTCTCTCTCTTCTTGTTTTATTTTTTCTTGTTTTGTTTTCTTTTGTTTTTATCTATTTTTGTCTTCACGATCTTTTTAGTGTTTTAAAGTTTGTCCTTCTTTGTCTCTCTCTCTCTCTCTCTCTCTCTCTCTCTCTCTCTCTCTCTCTCTCTCTCTCTCTCTCTCTCTCTCTCTCTCTCTCTCTCTCTCTCTCTCTCTCTCTCTCTCTCTCTCTCGCGGGACGGTAAATTTCTTCGTGCTATAAATTAAGCATCCAGACGGTGAGTGAATCTAATTGCACCTCGCCGTGAATTATCATCTTATAATCACAACCCACCTGGCCAGACGCACCTGTAATTAAGGCCCCCATGTGATTCTGGGGCAAGCCCGAGAGATCAGCGGGGTTGTCGACGCTAAATAGGGGCTCTGTGAGGTTAAGTTTAGGTTCTGCGAGGTTTTCATCATTGCTCGCTGGGTGTGTGTGGGTGTGGGAGGGGGGGGAGAGGGGGGAGGAGAGGGTTTTTGTATGGGGGGGAAAGGGGGAGGGCGGGTTGTGTGTGTGTGTGTGTGTGTGTGTGTGTGTGTGTGTTTTATGTAGTGGTGGGTTTAGTGGTAGTGGTGATGGAGGTGGTACTGATGATGGGAGGTGATGATATACTTCTAAAACACTTAACAAAACAATAAGTAAAGAAGTGAACACATTTTTCACAAGTTTCTACGACCAAAAACCAAACCAAACAAAAAACAAACATATTCAACCTTTGGATTTTACTCTTCAACTTTTTCTAGCGTTCATTTTGATACCTCCTGATCTGCCTGAACGATTCTTAAACACAATAAAAATATAACTAAGACCAACGATCAAGCAAAATCAGAAAAAAAAAAATAAGAACAGAGCCACGTTAGGAGATCATGGTAGATTGCGTCCATTTTTGGCACTAAAGTAACTAACGCGTTGATGTTTCTCCAAAGTTATTATCTCCCTCTTTATCATTATGTTACTTGGCACGGTAATCTAGTAATAGGAATCCAGTTTTAAGTATACGTCCAACTGTTAGAAAATGTGTAGTGTTATAACCCGATTAGCAGGCGAACCGGATTAAAAACTGTCCGTGTGTATGTGTGTGTGTGTGTGTGTGTGTGTGTGTGTGTGTGTGTGTGTGTGTGTCTCGGTAGTGATGGCATAATAATGGTGAATAAAAACAAAAAAAAAACAAGAAAGTGGTGGTTCGGTTGAGGGTGGTGATGATAATGGTGGTGGTGGTGATGGTGGTGGTGGTGGTATCCGCGCAATTCTAATAGTGATGAAGGATTGTGGTGTAGAATCCTATTGTTGGTGGTGGTGGTGATGGTGCTGGTGAGTAATGACAATGTTGGTTGATGAAGAAGAGGGGGAATGGTGGTGGTTGTGGTGGTGGAGAAAGAAGAAAATACAGGTGGTGATGAAAGTCGGTGATAGTGATGGTGATGGTGGTGAAGAATTTTAGTGGTGGTGGTAGTGAGGAAGAATGATAGGTGTTAGGACTGAAGGCATGCAGAGAACGAAGAAAACGATGATAATGATGATGATGACGATAGGGGAGTAAGAAGATGAGGTACTGGTGAAGAATCGTAGTAGTAGCAGAAGTAGTAGTAGTGTTAGTAGTAGTAGTAGTAGTAGTAGTAGTGGGGGGATGACGATGATGGAGGAAGAGAACAGTTTTGGCGATGATGGTGAAAATGATGGAAAAAAAAAGTGTAGTAGGAGTTTAGTAGTGGATGGGTTAGCAAGCGAGTGAGGAGCAGCACTTAGGCGACGAGGAAGACATAAAACGACATTCCTACTTTTAATTTTCTGCCCTAAAACAGCAAAATACGAGAAGCTAATGCCCAATAAACCCGTGTATGTGCGTGTGTATGTTCGCATGTATGTATGTATGTATGTATGTATGTGCATGCGTGAATGTATGTATGCCACAGGGTATGCTTGTTGGCTTGTGTGTATGTGTGTATATGTATGTTCTTGCTTGTGAAAGTGTACTAGTGTGTGTGTGTGTGTGTGTGTGTGTGTGTGTGTGTGTGTGTCTGAGTGAGTGCGCGCAAGCCCCGTCTCCTCCTCCCTCTCCTTCCCCTTTCCCTCCTCCCCCCTTCCCCTCTTCCCCCTCCCATCTCCTCCTCCCCCCCTCCCCCCTCCACACCTCGTCCCCGGCAAGTGTATAAAAACCGGTAGCAAAGTAAGGCGCCTGGATCTGCATGCTAAACAGTCTCCCATTACCATGCCGGCCCCATACATTATCCGCCCCGCCTTGCGCCGCCCCGCCCCGGCAGAAGAGGTCCAAGGGCAGTCCGCTAGGGGCATGTGGGGCGGAAGGAGGCAAAGGGGTGCAGGGGTGGGAGTTCAGGGGGTTGAGGGGAGTGGGGGGAAGGGGAAAGGGGAGGTAGTTGTGGTGAGTGGAATTTATCATCAGAGTAACATCAGAGTCGTGTGCTACATAGCCGAGGAAAGTGTCTCGGTGATCTTGTTGTTGGTTTTGTTTAATTTCGTTGTTTTGTTTGTTTTACTACACGAAAGCCATGAATGTTAAGAAAAAAATATGATATGGATCTATCGTTTAATCTTGCTTCAGTTTCTACAAAGAGGAAAATGCCTTGGCTATATTGTTCGTCTTGTTTAGTTTCCTTGTTTTGTTTGTTTTAGTTCACGAAAGCCATGAATGTTAAGAAAAAAATATGATATGGATCTTTTGTTTAATCTTGCTTCAGTTTCTACAAAGAGGAAAATGCCTTGGCTATATTGTTCGTCTTGATTAGTTTCCTTGTTTTGGTTGTTTTAGTTCACGAAAGCCATGAATGTTAAGAAAAAAATATGATATGGATCTATCGTTTAATCTTGCTTCAGTTTCTACAAAGAGGAAAATGCCTTGGCTATATTGTTCGTCTTGTTTAGTTTCCTTGTTTTGTTTGTTTTACTACACGAAAGCCATGAATGTTAAGAAAAAAATATGATATGGATCTATCGTTTAATCTTGCTTCAGTTTCTAGACAGAGGAAAATGCCTCGATTATATTGTTTTTCTTGTTGTTTAATTTCCTTGTTTTGTTTGTTTTAGTACACGAATGCCATCAATGTTAAGAAAAAAGATTATAAGGATCTACTGTTTAATCTTGCTTCAGTTTCTACAAAGAGGAAAATGCTTTGGTTATATTATTTTTCTTGTTTAATTTCCTCAAACCAAGAGACAAATAAAAGTTGAAAAAAAGACAATATAAATCTTCTTTTAAAACCTCGCTTCAGTCTCTACAAATAAAACGAAGAGAAGGGTGTCCAATTACATCGTTCTTCTGGAGTCGTTGTTTAATTTTTCGTTTATTTTAGCTCACGAATGTCATGAAGATTAAAAAAAGACAATATAGATCTACTTTTAAACCTTGCTGCAGTCTATACATAAAACACAGAGAAAGAGTGAAATTAAATCGTTCTTCTGGAGCATATCAGTTTAATTTTTCGTTTATATTAGCACACAAATGTCATGAAGATTAAAAAAAGACAATATAGATCTACTTTTAAACCTTGCTGCAGTCTCTACACATAAAACACAGAGAAAGAGTGAAATTAAACCGTTCTTCTGGAGCATATCAGTTTAATTTTCCGTTTATATTAGTACACGAATGTCATGAAGATTAAAAAAAACCAATAGAGATCTACTTTTAAACCTTGCTGCAGTCTCTAATGTGAAATTAAACCGTTCTTCTGGAGCATATCAGTTTAATTTTCCGTTTATATTAGTACACGAATGTCATGAAGATTAAAAAAAACCAATAGAGATCTACTTTTAAACCTTGCTGCAGTCTCTCTACGAATAAAAGAATGAAGACAGAAAGAAACAAACTGAGCACACAATTCTCGTCAGTTAAGTTGGCAGTGAGAGATGTGGCGAACTCTTGCACTCAGATTCTGGACGCGTGAGTCACAAAACACAAAGGGGAGGAGGCGGAAAGGCGTCGGGTGCTCAAGGAAATAAAAAAAGCTGTCACATTTAAGAGCCACGCATCCCTCCCCACTCACCCACAGGAAACTACGCAAGTCTACCTGGGCAAACAACACCGTACCTGGAAGAAGTTAAAGGCTGCAGTATTTCCTGTTTTTCTTATGTTAGGATAGTACGCAACACTCAATGGACCCACTTAGGTTTTCCCTCACCTTGAAACACACTAAAAGACAAACAGATTCCTAAGCCCATCCTACACCCTATACAAAGCCTGTTTACTACACCCTACAGACGATTAAAGTTCTCTTCTACACTTTTACACTTATAAAATACATACTGAAGACGATTTTGGTTATCTCTTAATACTTCTATACTTCTTTACTTCTCTGCTGAACCCTACGAGAAGATTTGTCTTTTTCTACTTCCTCCATACTTTTCTACATTCAAATATTTTTCTACACTTATTTACTGGAACTTAAGAGAAGATTTAAGTCCTATTCTGCACTTCATCACTTTTTTTACTACACACTCAGACGATCTAAGTCCTCTTCTGCACTGCAACACTTCTTTACTGCATACCACGAGACGATTTTAATTCTCTTCTCCGCTCTTTTTTAATACCTTTCTTTTCCACACCTTTCTACACTTCTTTACTACACTCTAAGACATGATTTAGTCCTTTTTCTATACCACACCCTACACAAACACCCTGACACAACAACCAAACCTTTAATAAACACGTTACACCCTAGTCACACCTTGTACCCTACACCCGACCTTACCTCGACTCCCCGCGCACCCTGACGGCCTTGCTCCCTCACCTGCTCCTCGCCCCACCTTACCTGTGAGCAATTTTCAAGCCACGTGGCCATAAAGTGTGGGAATAATGATGTTAAAATTGACGTGTGTGTGTGTGTGTGTGTGTGTGTGTGTGTGTGTGTGTGTGTGTGTGTGTGTGTGTGTGTGTGTGTGTGTGTGTGTGTGTGTGTGTTTTCTCCCCCCTCCTCTCCCCCCCCCCTCTCCCTTTTCTTTAACACTATGATCAAACAATTTCAGGTTAACCATTATGCAAATTTCAAGTGTATCATTTAAAGACGCGGTCACTCGGCTCTCCTCCTCCTCCTCCTTCTCCTCCTCCTCTTCCTCTTCCTCTTCCTCTTCTTCTTCTTCTTCTTCTTCTTCTTCTTCTTCTTCTTCTTCTTCTTCTTCCTCCTCCTCTTCCTGCAGCTGGGTATTTAAGGACCATTTAAGGACGTACGTAAAGCGGTTCACGGACCACCACGGACACGGGCCAAGGACACACACCCTTCAAGTATTTCCGTTTGCGTGTCAAGATGTAAACGAGGAGGAGGAGGAGGAGGAGGTTATGGTGGTGGTGGTGGTGGTGGTGGCAAAGAGTAGGATGACATGTGAAAAGGTGGAAGAGGGAAAGGATACGGACGAAGAAAAAATAGATGAAAAGGAAAACGAGAAACAAAAACAGAAACGAAATATCAGAAAGAAGAGAAAAACAAAAACACAAGACAGAATCACAATAGGAGACTAAATTTCATCGGCATTGCATACGGAAATTAGCTACGAAACACAAAAGAGAGAGAGAGAGAGAAAGCGAGCGAGAGAGAAAGAGAGAAAGGGAAGGGGAGGAGGTGGGAGGACGGGGAAGAGGGGTCAAAAGGAGGAGGGGGCAAGGGAGGAGGAATAGGGGAAGGAGAGAAAGAAGGGACGGGGAGGAGGATGGGGTTGGGGAGAGAGGAAGGAGGGAGGGGAGAGAGGAGCAGCACCACCAGGCACACATACCACACTACGCCCCTGTCTTGGTGCCTCCCGTCCCCTCACGCTGGAATAAGCACCAGGGAGGGCCATAACAAGGAGTGCCGCGCCTAACTAACGGCCCTACACCCTGGCACTCGGGGGGCGGGGGAGGAGCAGAAGGGGGGCCAACCAGTGCCTCGGATAATGGCACTGGTTGAGTTTACACAGAGGCGCCGGGCCATTAAACGACACGAGGGGACGACTTGGGATTACAACCTTGCTCTGGAGTGCCACGAAGCCTTACGGGAGTGCCAAAGGGGGGCCAAGGAGTGCCAAAGGGGTGTAGATGCCTTAGACAGTGTAATGGGTGAAACAGGGCCACTAGGAGGAGTTAGAAAGAATGGCAACAATATGTTCTTCTGTAAAATTGTAAAGGTGATAGAAAAGCCGATGGGGAGTGGAAAGAAGAAAGGGAGAGGAAGAAAACGAAAGAAAGGAGGTAGTTTAGAGAGTTAGAAAACATGTGTAGAAGGAAGGGAAGGGATGAAGAAATAAGGAAAGTGAGGAATGGATAGAAGTAGAGAGGAAAAGGAAGAAAACGAAGGAAAGGAGGCAGGTAAGAAAGTAAGGTTAGGAGGGTATGAAATCAGAAAAAGGTATGGAAACTGTGGAGTAGAGAGAAGTGGGGAAGGAGAAGAAAACGAAGGAAAGGAGGTAGGGAAAAAGGTAGGTAAGAGAAGAAGGGCGGCAAGGATGCAGATGTCAGAAGGAAGAGCCAGAAAAAAAGAGGAAGTGTAGGGAGGGAGAGGGAGTGAAGAGAGGGATGTACAGGGAGGGAGGGAGGGAGATGTAAATAAAAATGGGAGGGAAAGAAGGAAGGGTGAAAAAGAGAACGCTCCACTGTACACACTCAGAAACCCACCCCTCTCACTTTCTCTCCTCCCTCCTCTTCCTCCTCCTCCTCCTTTCCTCCCTTCGTACCTGTCCTCAGAAGCACTAATCGTCGTGCTGTACCCAGGTAATTTGCATACTACCACACACACACACACACACACACACACACACACACACACACACACACACACACACACACTTCATTTCCCGCCTAATAGCTGAGATATTTAATAGATAATCTCTCCCTTGGTTTAATATCTTCATTATTACTATTTTTCTAGCGTACTTTATTTATCGGCCCTCCTCCTCCTCCTCCTCCTCCTCCTTCTTCTCTTCCTGCTTCTTCATTCCTCCTCCTCGTCCTCCTTCTCCTCCACTCCTTTTCTTCTCTTCCTTTCTCTCTCTCCCCCTTATCCATGCACTCATAAACTTCTCTTTCATTCCCTCCCTTCCCTCCCTCTCTCTCTTCTCCTCCCTTGATTTTCTCCCCCCCTCCCTCCCTCAGCGACAGAGCCCTGGGGTACAGCTAACGATCGGACTCCCTTTTAAAGATTCAGAAGGAAAACAAGCAGAGGATGAGAAGGCAAACAGTCCGTGGAGAGGTGAGGAGGAGGAGGAGGAGGAGGAGGAGGAGGAGGAGGAGGAAGGAGAGGGTGAAAGGAGAAGATGCGAGGGAGGAACGGAGAAAGAAGACCCAATGAAGAGATAGATATAGATAGATAGAAAAAGAGAAGGGAGAGATGAAAGGGGGAAAGTGAAAGGAGGAGGAGAAGAAGGAGGAGGAAGTAGCTGGAAGAAGAGGGTGAAAGAAGATGCGAGGGAAGAAAGGAGAAAAAAGACCCAATGAGGATAGATAGACATAGATGGATAGATAGATAAAGATAGATATATAAAGAGAGGAAGAAGTGGACGAAGAAAACTTTATCCACATCATTATTTACAACTTAAGAGACACTTCAAGGACAAAAAAAAGAAAAAGAGATAGACTGATAAATAGATGAATAAATATAGATAGATGATGAGAGGAACAAAGTAGTGCGTATATAAAAAAAAAATGTATATTATTTTCTACAGTTTAGAAGACAGATTAAGGACAAAACAAGAGATAGATAAAAAAATAGAAGAATAAATAGATATAAACATAGATATAAATTTAGATAAAGAAAAAGGAAGGTGGTACATTATAAAAAAAAAAAACACTATCTTATATATTCTTAGTTACAGTATAAGAGAGAGATCAAGGACAAAACAAAACAAAAACAACAACAAAAAAAAAAGCAACAACTCTTCTCCATTAAAGTAAAAAAAACTAGAAAACAAGTTACAGAATAAAAATAATGCTCTACTTTTCTTTTTGTTCTCCAGACGTGCCTTCACTCCGTCATACCTGCTTCATTGTTTTTTTTTCAGCCTTTTAACCAGTCACCTCCAAACCCGTTTACCGCCCCAGCACACCGTTAGCCATTAGCACATCTCCCCCCGTGAAGCTGCAAGGGTGTGGCTTGTGTGCGTTTGTGTCTGTTTGTCCGTTTGTAAGTTAATCTATTCGGCATTTTTGAGTTCCAGTTTCTTTTTCTAGCAGGACTTTTTGCCCCTAGCAGTTTTTTTTTTTATCTCTCTAGCGGTAATTTTCAGTATTTTATTTCTTTCCAGCGATTTTTCACTTCAGTTTTTTCTTCTATCTATTTTCTTTTGTTTTGAGAGCTATTTTTCTCTCTAGCATTTCTCTTTCTGGCGTGTCTTTCTTTTTTCGAGCGGTTCCTTTTCTTTCTGGTGTTTCATTCTAGTATTTTCCTTCTTTTTATATAACCGTTTCTTTTCCTTCTAGTTGATATTTCTTTCTTTTTAATTCATTAGGCGATTGTTTCTTTTTTTACGATCTTTTACGTTTGACCGTTTTTTTTTTTTTGCTTATTAAATTTTTACCCTTGAGCTTCCTACTTTACTATAACAAAAAAAGAATCTAGTGTGTAATGTATGTGTGTTTCTCGCCCACTTCCTGTTGTCCAGCTGGCCCGTAGTATCTATTTTGGAGTCTCTGCCGCCCTTCCGTCCTTGCCCTGACTGACGTATCTAATGTGTGATCTGTTTACAGTCTTATTTACTGTTATTAATATTCCTTTTTATAATTACCGGATACAGTAATGTGGAAATGTTATCAGTGTAGCAGTAGTGTCTTTATTATGTCAGTAAGTGTGTGTGTGTGTGTGTGTGTGTGTGTGTGTGTGTGTGTGTTTCTATATGTTTATGTGTGTCAGCTTGTCTTTTTCGCTTCCTCTCTTACACACACACACACACACACACACACACACACACACACACACACACACACACTGTATTTATGGGGAGAGGGATCAAAGCTCGCGCGACCTTTGATGGGATTTCATACACTGAATTTTTATGAAGCAAAACAAAAAATAAAAATAAAATAACGCATACGCTCGGCACGTCGCAGAAATTATTATTATTATTATTATTATTATTATTATTATTATTATTATTATTATCATTATTATTACTGAATGTCATTTGTAATCTCTGCTTTCGTTTATTTCGTTTAACCATCTATGTATTTTATTTCTCTCTGTATTCTACCTTTAATTACCGACTTATTGACTTAATTAAACCCGTCTAATATTTACTTTAGACGGCGCTGTAACAGATCAAAGAAAACGCGCCGCACAGAAAATGGGTTACGGGTTTGCAGACTATAATGGCGGGCGGGGAGAAAAATAGTGGAACTTGTTGCGAAAATATTTGGTATGAGATAAGGCGAGAGAGAGAGAGAGAGAGAGAGAGAGAGAGAGAGAGAGAGAGAGAGAGAGAGAGAATCCCCTTCGGAGCTTCTCTTTCCTCTGTGAGAATTATTGAAGAAGCGAACTCCTCTTCCTCCTCCTCCTCCTCCTCCTCCTCCTCTTCCTCCCCTATTCCCTCCTTCTTTTTTCTTCCTTTTTCCCTCTCCAAAAAGTGTTTCATCAAAGAATTCACAACGTTGAAAAAAAAAAGATCATGTTTGACCTTAATTTCCGATTTTTTGAATGAATTTGTTTCTCATCGACTTGAAAATTTAAATTCTTTTGATGTAAGTCTGGCAAAGTTTATTTTCCATCTCTCTCTCTCTCTCTCTCTCTCTCTTTTTCTCTTTTATTCTTCTTTTTTCTCCTTCTTTCTTCTCTTTTCTCTTCTTTCTTCTTCTTCACTTCTCTCTCTCTCTCTCTCTCTCTAACCTCCCCATCTCGCATCTTATTCACCTATTCCTCCCCCATCACCCTCTTCCCTCTTTATTCATTCTTCCATGCATCTCTCATCACACCTGACCTTTTTACGGTGTGTGCTGGACAGGTGTTTCTGGCACTCCACCCACACCTGAGATCACCTTGGCCCACCTGTCGCCCGCCTCACAAATTAACAATCACACCTGTTCATGATTTTTTTTTTACCTTTAATTGCCTGTTAAAATTCTTGTCTTACACGTGTTTTTTTTTTTTTCGTTGCATTCACATTTCTTTTAACTTTATATACTTCAATATTTTTTTTTGTTCTTCATGTGTTTCTAATTCTCTTACTCATTACTTCTTATTTTCCTTTTCCTATTCCTTACTGTCTTCGTCTTATTTTACATCCTCCTATCCTTTCTCTCTCTTCCTCTCTTCAACCTATTCCTGTCCATTTTTTCTTTCCATTTCCTGTCTCGTCTTCTTTTCTCTTCTCTTCTTTTCTTCCCAATATTCCACCTGCCTTCCTTTTCCTTCCTTCCTATACTCACCCCTGCATTCACTCTTATCTTACATCCTTTCCCCATTCCTCTCCCGATTCCTCTCCTCCCTTCCTGCCCTCCTTTATTCTCCTTTTTCCCTTTCTTTCCCAGGATTCCACCAGCCTTCCTTTTCCCTCCGCCCCTCCATTCATTCCAGCATCTATTCTAACCTTGCATCCATTCTCCCTTCCTCCCATCATTCCTTACCTCCCTTCCTGGTTTCATTTATCTCTCCCAACATTTCACCTGCCTTCCTTTTCCTTTCTTTCCCCCATTCATCGCAGCATCCTTTCTCCTTTCCTCCTACCATTCCTTCCCTCCTCCCTCGCCCTCCCATCCTGCCTCCCTCCCTCCCTCCCTCTCGCCCATGACCACCTATCTCTCTGCCACGGTTCAATGGGCGTGTGTGTGTGTGTGTGTGTGTGTGTGTGTGTGTGTGTGTGTGTGTGTGTGTGTGTGTGTTGACGTCTGTATTACCTGTGCTGACATGATCGGTGCAATACAATCATATAACTCACGTGTGTGTGTGTGTGTGTGTGTGTGTGTGTGTGTGTGTGTGTGTGTGTGTGTGTGTGTGTGTGTGTGTGTGTGTGTGTGTCTCGAGATGAAATATTGATTCTTCTCTCACTGCAATGTCTATGTTTGTGTATTCTCTCTCTCTCTCTCTCTCTCTCTCTCTCTCTCTCTCTCTCTCTCTCTCTCTCTCTCTCTCTCTCTCTCTCTCTCTCTCTCTCTCTCTCTCTCTCTCTCCGAAACTTTTTGCATTCTGGAGGAAAATAATGATCCTTGTTACGTTAGACCAAGGAAGGAAGGAGAAAGGGAGGGAGAAAAGGAAGAGGGAAGGAAGGAAAAGAGAAAGGAAGGAGGAGGGGAAGAGGGGAGAAAGGAAATGAGGTAGGGAGGGAGGAAGAAAAAAAAAGGAAAAGAGGAAGGAGGAGGAAGAGGAGGAGAGGAAAGAAAGGAAAAGATGTAGGGAGGGAGGAAAGGAAGAGCGAAGGAAGGAAAAGACGAAGGAGGAGGAAGAGGAGGAAAGAAGATAAAGGGGAAAGACGAGAGGGAGAAATATGAAAAACGGAAATTCTGGCAATGAAAAAACATGAAAATGAAAAACCTACAAAATACTAAAATGAGGAATGTGGAAAAAAGAACAAGAAGGAAGGAAAAAAGAGAATGGGAAAGCGTCGAGAACCCAAACAGTGAAGAAAATGAAGAAAAATAAAACGAGAGAGATGAAAAACACACAGACGGAAGAGGGAGAAATGGAGGGAGGAAATAAGAGAGAGAGAGGAAAAGAGAGAAAAAGGGAAATGAATTGACAGACCCCCCCCCCAAAAAAAATGTAAGTAATAAAGGACAGAATTTGAAGGACGAGAAATGGACAAACTAGAAAATGGAAGAAAATGAATAAAAGAAGAGAACGAAATGGAATAGAAGAGGAATAATGATAAACAGCGGAGGAAAGAAAAAAAGGAAAAAAACATTGTATGAGTGGGAGGAAGAGAAAAGGCGCAGGAGAAAATAAAACGAGTTGAAGAAAATGGAAGAAGGAAAAGTTGACGAAGAGGAAAAATGGAAAATAAGATATGATGTAAAGAAAAAGTGGAGGAGAAAGAGTAAAGGAAATAGAAGTAAATAAAGTTTGTGCAAAAAGAAAAGAAATGCAACAGGGAACAAAAATAAAGGAGAGGGTAGAGGAGGCGGACGAGGGAAGAAGAAAAAGAGAAAACAAAAACAAGAGAGGGGGAAAGAGAAAAAATGAAAAAAATACCAAAAAAAAAACAAAATAATCATAGAGGAAAGAATCAGAGAGAAAGAAAATAAACAAAGAGAAAGAAACAGAAAATGGGAAAAAGAGAAAGAAAGCGAGAGAAAAAAAATCGCACAAAAGAAAGAATCAGAGAGAAAGGAAAAAAAAGAAAACGGAGGAAGAAAAAGAAGCAGAAAATGGGGAAAAAACGCGAAAAAGGGAAAGAGAAAGAGAGAAAAAGAGAGAGAGTGTGAAAATGAGAAAAAGAAAACAAAACAAGAAAAAAGAAGGAGAAAAAGAAGAAAAAAAAGAATCACTAAAAAAGAAAAAAATCGAAAATGAGAAAAAGGAAACAAAACAAGAAAAAAGAAGTAGAAGAAGGAAAAACGAAATAATCACATAAAAAACAAAAAGAGAAAGAAAAAGAGAATGGGAGAAAGAGAAACAGAGAACAGGCAAAAGAAAAAGAAAAAAAACGGGAGACAAAACGGAAGGAGAGAGAGAGAGAGAGAGAATAAGAATTAAATGTCTCTTCCCTAAGGACGGGCGGGCAAACAAAGTCACCGGCCGTGTTTACTCCTGGTTCCGAGGCGCCTTTCCCATTGGCCCAGACACCGCCGCCACCGACCATTGGCTGCGGGGAGGACCAATGGCGACCCTGCAAGACCCCCTCCCCCCCCTCAGTCCTTGTCTCCACTTCCTCGGCCTCCTCTTCCTTTTCTCCTCTTCCTATCTTCTCCTCTTCCTTAAATTGTGGACACTCGACCGCTCTTGTTTTCTACCTCGTCTTCCCTTCCTCTTCCACCTCCTCTTCCTTCCTCAGTCTTCTCCTCCATTCCCTCTTCCTTTCTTCCTCTTCCTATCTTCTTCTCTTCCTTAAATTCTGGACACTCGACCGCCCTTGTTTTCTAGCTTATCTTTCGTTTCTCTCTTACCTCCTCTTCTCATTTTCTTTTCCTTTTTCCTCTTTTTCCATCCTTGTCCTTCACTACTTCGGCTTCCTCTTGCTTTTTTTCCTTTTTATCTTTCCTCTTCTTTAAATTCTTGAAACTCTCCCGTCCTTGTTTTTTTTTGTAGTTTCTCTTTCCCTCCCTCTTCCTTCATTCTTTTCTCCTCCTCTTGCTCCTTTCCTTCATTTTATCTTCTCTTCCGGTTTTTATTTTCCTTTTTCCTCTTCCTATCTTCTCCTCTTCCTTAAAGTCTGATAATTCGTCCGTTCTTGTTTTCTAGTTTCTCTTTCCCTTCATCTTCCTAATGTCTCTTCCTTTCTCCTCCCTACCTCGGCTTCCTTCTCTACCTCCTCCTTGTTTCTTCCTATCTTCTCTTCCTTAAAATATGGACACTCGCCCGCCATTGTCTTCTATCTCCTCTTCCTTCTTTCCTTTCCCCTTCTCTTCCTTCTTTTCTTACACTTAAAACATACAAATACACCTTCCTTTCTCTCCTAGCTCCTCTTCGCTTCCACTTCTCCTTTTCCTATTTTCTCATCTTTTCATTTGCGCCTTCTCCTTTTCTTCTTAATGTCTGCTAAACGACCCTCCTTTGTCTTCTAGCGCCTCTTCTATTTCCTCTTTCACTACCTCTACTAATTTTCTCTTCCTCTCTTTTTCTTACTGTCTCTTCCACTACCTCTTCTTATTTTCTCTTCCTCTCTTTCTCTTCCTCCTTTTCTCCTCTTTAAACCCTATAAACTATTTTCCTGTGTCTTCCAGCTCCCCTTCTTTCCTCTTTTCTTCCTTTTCTCCTTGTAGAATTCCCATATCCTTTGTCTTCTTTCTACCACTGTTTCCTCTTCCTCTTCCTCTTCCTCTTCCTCTCTTAAACCAGCATACACTATTCCCACTGCTTCCTAGCTCCCCTCTTTTCTTCCTCCTCTTCTATTTTCCCTTCTACCTCCTTTTACTTTAATGCTCACGAACCGTCAGTATTAATACCTCTTCTCCTTTTCCTATCATCCTCCTTCGCTTCTCCTCTCCTCTCCTTTCTTCCTCTTCCTTAACGCTTGCAATTCTCCCATAACTACCTTTTCCTCCTCCTCCTCCTCCTCTCCTTCCTCCTCCTCCACCTCCTCTCCTTTCCTCCTCTTCCGCCTTCTCCTCCTCCTCTCCTTCCTCCTCCTCCACCTCCTCTCCTTTCTTCCTCTTCCTTAACGCATGCAATTCTCCCATAACTACCTCTTCCTCCTCCTCCTCCTCCTCTCCTTCCTCCTTCTCCACCTCCTCTCCTTTTCCTATCTTCCTCCTCCTCCTCTTTTCTCCTTCCTTTCTTCCTCTTCCTTAAAGCCTGCAATTCTGCCATTACTACCTCCGTCCCTCCCTTCCCTTCCTCTTCCTCCTCCTCCTCCTCTCCTTCCTCCTTCTCCACCTCCTCTCCTTTTCCTATCTTCCTCCTCCTCCTCTTTTCTCCTCTCCTTTCTTCCTCTTCCTTAAAGCTTGCTATTCTGCCATAACTACCTGCCCCCGCCGTCCCTCCCTTCCCTTCCTCCTCCTCCTCCTCCTCTTCCTGCGAGCTCATTTCACGACACGGCGTCTCCCTCGTTTACCTGTGTTCTATGAGTCACCTGGGCCACCTGCACACCTGTCTAACGACCCTCACCTGTGTCTCCTCCTCCTCCTCCTCTACTACTACTACTACTACTACTACTACTATTACCGCTGCTGATGCTACTGAGAGAGCCATCACTTCTAAAAGCCTGGTAGTAATTACACACACACACACACACACACACACACACACACACACACACACACACACACACCTTGATAGGCACTTAAATCAACCCATCGAGACGACTAACCGAACCCTTCCTCCTCCTCCTCCTCCTCCACCTCCTCTTCCTCTTCCATGACGAGCAAAACAAATTAGTGATTTAAGAGGAGGAGGGGAGACGAAACTTATTCCTCAACTTGTTCTCTCACTTGAGTACCTCGTGTGTGTGTGTGTGTGTGTGTGTGTGTGTGTGTGTGTGTGTGTGTGTGACAAAAAAAACCCAGTAGCAATAAGGAATATATGAAAGTGGGAGAGGAGAGTTAAAGGGAAGAAAAAGAAAGGAAGAAAGGGAGGGAGAAAAACAGCTAGGGAGAGAGGAGGAGAGAAAGGAGAGAGGAAATGAAGGGACGAAGGTGATGTAGGAAGGGAGGGAAGGAACTAAGCAAGGGAGGGAATATAGCTCCGTAGAAAGGGGAGAAGGAGAGAGAGAGGGAGGAAAGTCCATGGGTATTGAGGGAGGAGAGGCAGGTAGGGAGGGAGGAAAGTTAGTGAGAAAGGGAGGGAGGGAGTAAAGTCGAGCGAGAGAGGGGGAGAAGGAAGGACGTCGGTGCATGGGGAAAAGAGGAGGGAGGAAGGGAGCAAAGCAGAGGAGAGTGAGAGAGGTAAGGAGGGAGGGAGGAAAGTGTGTATTGAGGGAGAGGCGGCAGGTACGGAGGGAGGAAAGCTAGTGAGGAAGGGAGAAAGGGAGGGAGGAAAGTGGATATGTAGGGAGGAAAGCTAGCGAGGAAGGGAGAAAGGCAGGGAGGAAAGTGGGAATGTAGGAAGGGTGAAAGGGAGGGAGGAAATCTATTGAGGAAGGGAGAAAGGGAGGGAGGAAAGTGGATATGTAGGGAGGAAAGCTAGCGAGGGAGGGAGAAAGGGAGGGAGTAAAGCGGGTATGTAGGGAGGAAAGCTGGTGAGGGAGGGAGGAAAGTGGATATGGAGGGAGGGAGAGAGGGAAGAAAGTGGGCACCGAGGGGGGAGAGGCAGGCAGGTATAGGGAGGGCGGGTCGTGAGGGTGGCGGGCCCTTAAGACAGGTGCGTGGCGGGACCACCTACGGGAGGCCGCGGGTGCTGCCTTACCGGGCGACGACTCACGGGGCGCCGGGGAAAAAAGGGAGAGATTTATGCGTCGTGAAGGAAGGAGAGCAAGTGTTTCAGGGGGAGGGGGAGGGAGGATGCTGGGTCGTGTGTGTGTTTGTGTGTTTGTTACTTTTATTTATTTATTTATCTTTTTTTTTTTTTTGTGTGTGTGTGTGTGTTGGGGGATGTCTGCTTCTCTGCTTCCGTTTCGTGTGTGTTAGTGTTTGTCTTTTGGTTGCATGTGTGTTTGTGTGTGCGTGTGTTTGTTTTCTGCCTCTATGTGTGGGTGATGAGGGTGCTGGCTTGTCTGCTTGTATACTTCTGTGTGTGTGTGTGTGTGTGTGTGTGTGTGTGTGTGTGTGTGTGTGTGTGTGTGTGTGTGTGTGTGTGTGGTTGCTGTTTGTGCCTGTGTTTGTGGGGTGAGTGTGTGAGAGAGGAAGAGGAAAAGAATGAGTGATGGGGAGGAGCCGCCACGTAGACACAAAGGCAAACAAACAACAATTCAGAGACAAAAAAACTGAATACATGACTTTGCAAATGACACAAAAAAACAAAACAAAAAATACTGAGAGGGAATAATGAGAAAAATAGAGTTGAAGACAAAGAAGAAAGAGATGGAAATGGCAAGACAGAGAGAGGGGGACACACACACACACACACACACACACACACACACACACACACACACACACAAAGGAAATGAAACAGATAAAGAATGACATGAAAATAGTCCGTAAAAATAAAGATAAATAACAAAACACAGACGAAGAGATGAAGACCAAAAAAACAACCGGGAAAAAGAAAGAGATAGAGACGGAAAGACAGACAGAGACAGACAAAGCAAATGAAATAGAAGACGATAAATGGCATGAAATAAAACAACAAAAATAAAAGTAAAGAACAAGAAAGCACCGAAGACAAAGAAACAAGCTGAGAGAGATAGAGACAGACAGACAGACGGACACAGAGACAGAGACACAAAGCAAATGAGACAGACGACGATAAATGACATGAAATAAAACACCACAAATTAAAGCAAACAAAAAAGCGAGCCAGAATCGATTAGACTTCCTGTGATTCACGCGGCGGAAGTGACGTCACGAGGTAATGGTGAAGGTTCTTAATCAAGTTTTTGTGGGTGTCTCCTTTTGTCTTGTTGATCTAAACGCACACACGAACACACACACACACACACACACACACACACACACACACACACACACACACACACATACACACACACACACACACATAAGCACACAGAAACACAACCATGCACCTTTCACACACACATACACACAAACAAATAAACAAACAAATGACAAACAAACACACAAACAGAAGCAAAGAAACAAGCATCCCCCAAACACACACACACACACACACACACACACACACACACACACACACACACACACACACACACAGTTATAATTATTTGGGTTAATAGCATGAACCAAAGATTAAAATAGTAAATAGGTCATGGGATTACATTCTCTCTCTCTCTCTCTCTCTCTCTCTCTCTCTCAACAAAGAAAATGGGAATCGTCTCATTGGTATGACGAACAGAAAACGGACTCACGGTTGCCAGCCATCTGCTTCCGACACCAACCTGGAAACGAAGAAAACGGGAGTTGAAATATGGACAACAACAACAAATACAACAACAGCAACAAAAACAAGAAGAAGAAGAAAAATAAAAGAGACAGGAGGAAAAACAGGAAGAGGGAGAGGATGAGTAAGAGGAAGAAGGAGAAACAGACGAAGATACACACACCCACACCCACACACACAAACACACCCACACACACACACACACACACCCACACAATAATAATAATAATAATAATAATAATAATAATAATAATAATAATAATCTACATTTACTCACCTGTTTCTCCCCCTTTTACTGTTACTATAATTTTCTTCCATTTCGCTTTATTTCTCTTTTTTTTTATTTACTTTTAAAAGCTTTCTCCCCACACTTGTTCCCCTCCTCTCTCTCTCTCTCTCTCTCTCTCTCTCTCTCTCTCTCTCTCTAAAACATCCAGTCCTTCCCTTTCCTCCCTCACCCTCTCTTTCCTTTACCAATCCTCCTCCTCCTCCTCCTCCTCCTCCTCCTCCTCTTCTCATGAGTACCATAAACGCATTGGTTCAATTTTTTTTTGTATAATTATGGAAGGAGAATAGTGGTGGTGGTGGTGGTGGTGGTGGTAGTGGTTGTCTCCCTTTGTTTGTCTGTATTAGGTCCATGAAGCATTTTTTTTATATAATTCACTATTTTATTCTTTCCTCGAGTCTTATAATTATTCAGGTTTTTTCCTTCTTTAATGTTTATTCTTAAGAGTGATTGTGTGTTTTTGTTTGGTTTATTTCTTTATTAAACGAAATGACAGACGAAAACAAAAAGAAAATCTAAAAGACATATTAAACACACAGACACACACACACACACACACACACACACACACACACACGAAGAGTAAAAGTTTCTAATATGTATTTTTTTTTTCTCTCTTCTCTATTTACTCTTTTCTTCCTCCTGAGCTTCCTTTTACTGCCATAAGACTGAGTCGTAAATATGTCAAGGAGGAGGAGGAGGAGGAGGAGGAGGAGGAGGAGGAGGAGATATTGGTGGAAGAGAATGTTTTGAAAGAAGAGAAGAAGGAGGTGGCAGTAATGATGGTGAAGAAGAATTTTTAAGGTAGAGTAGTAGTAGTAGTAGTAGTAGTAGTAGTAGTAGTAGAAGCAGTAGTAGTAGTAGGAGGAGGAGGAGGAGGAGGAGTAGGAGTATAAGTAGTAGAAGCAGTAGAAGCAGTAGTAATAGTAGTAGAAGTAGTAGTAGTAGTAGTAGTAGTAGTAGTAGTAGTAGTAGTAGTAATAGTAGGAGTATAAGTAGTAGAACCAGTAGTAGTTGTATAAGCAGTAGCAGTAATAATGGAGATGGCAGTAGAAATAGTTGAGGTGGAGGAGGAGGAGGAGGAGAAGATTTTGGAGGTACTGGTTGCGTTGGTAGTGGAGGTAGTGGAGGTGAAGGTGGTGGTGGAGGTGAGGGTAGTGAAATAAGTACATTCTCCCTCAACTAATACCTCCTCCTCCTCCTCCTCCTCCTCCTTCTCCTCCTCCTGCTCCACCAACACCAACACGACGACAACGACAGCACGTAAGGGGGCAAAAAGTAGTCTTACGTGCAGTCTTCCGTGCCTGGGCGACCTACACGACCAGGGGTAATTATTGGCAACTCACGAGGGTGGTGGTGGTGGCGGTGGCGGTGGTGGTGGCGGTGGTGAGGGAAAGGAAGGAGAGGGTGAAGGTAGGTAGCATGTGAAGGGAAGGGAAGTGTGTGTGTGTGTGTGTGTGTGTGTGTGTGTGTGTGTGTGTGTGTGTGTGTGTGTGTGTGTGTGTGTGTGTGTTTGGGTACGAGTGCGTTGGAGTGTGTTCTGAAGGGGAAAGAAATGAAAGAGGGGTGAGAGAGAGGAAGGAGGAAGGGAAGGGGGAGGAGGGAGAGTGAGAGGGAAGGCGAGAGGGTTAAAAAAGAGGGGGAGAATGAGAGGTTGTATGTGTGCAGAGGAGGAAAGGAGAGGAAAGAGAACACGAGAGGAAAAGAAAAAATGAGGAATAGAGGAGGAAGGAAGGAAGGAAGGAAGGGGAATATAGGAGAAAGGAAAGATTTGAATGAAATAAAAGAAAAGTTAAAGAGGAGAGTGATAGAGAAGTGAGGAGAAGGAAAAATGGAGGTAGATAGGGAGGAATAAAAGAGTGGAGGAGGAGGAGGAGGAGGAGAGTGATTAAAGAAGAGGTCCAAGATGAAAGTGTAAAAGTAAGGTGGAAAGTAAAGTGAAAAGTAAGGTATAAAGTGAAGATTAAAAGGGTGAGGAGGAGGATAGAGAGACAAGAGAGGTACTGGAAATGAAGAAAGGGAAATAGGTGAGAACAAAAAATGGAGTAATAAGAAAAAGGAACAAGAAAAAAAGAAGAAAATAGTGTAAAAATAAAAATAAAAGAGTGAAGAAGAGAAGAAGGAGGGAAAGAGAGGAACTGGTGAGGGAGGAAGGGAAGGTAGGGAAAGCGAGGTGTGTAGGAGAGACTGAAGGAAGGAGGAAAGGAAGGAAGGACGGAGGAAGAAAAAGTTGTGAAAAATGTTGTGGCTGCGAGTTTGGCGGCGAAGAAAAAAGAAAAAGAAGAAAACCCCCAAAAAGGAACGAGGAAAAAACGTGAAAAAGCGGCGCATAAATAAGGAAGAGAGGAAACAAATGATGATAAGCAAGACAAAGCAGGAAAACAATATGACAGAAAGGGAAAAGGCAGACAAGACAATGAGAGGAGGCGAGAAAATAAACAGAAAATAAAAAAAAATAACAAAAAATAAATATAAAAACAACAACAAATAAGACGGTAAACACATATAATTTTGGCGATAAATAAATAGATAAAAAAAGATATATAATTTTAACTCTTCCTGTGTGTGTGTGTGCGTGTGTGTGTGTGTGTGTGTGTGTGTGTGTGTGTGTGTGTGTGTGTGTGTACTAGGTGTCGTGGCCCTTGCGTGACTCTGTGTTATTATGTCCGTCCAAGGAGGAGGAGGAGGAGGAGGAGGAGGAGGAGGAGGAGGTGTCGATGAAAGAGGTCGTCTGAGAATCGAAGTTGAAGGAGGAGAAGAGGGAGAGAGGGAGGGAGGGAGGGAGGGAGGGAGGGAGGGAGAGAGGGAGGGAGAGAGGGAGGGAGGGAGGGAGGGAGGGAGAGGAGGAAGAAAGACACAGGAAAAAAAAAACGAAGGAAAAAAAAACTGAAGTGACGATAAAGAAGAAAAAGGAAAAGAAAATGTGTAAAAATATACAAGCGCGTAACGAATTGGTGTGTGTGTGTGTGTGTGTGTGTGTGTGTGTGTGTGTGTGTGTGTGTGTGTCGGGGTCATATTCACGTTTCCACACAAATTAATAAAGGAAAAGAAAGACAACAACAACAACAACAACGACAACAACAACAACAACAACAACAACAACAACGACAACAACCAATGGCTAAAGAAACAAATGAGTTAAACAGTAAAACAATTTCTTCCCTGAACAGTGAATAAAGGCGGGCGCGGAGAGCAGAAAATTAGGTATTAGAAAATAATTTACACAACAGTCATTCCAGTGTGTGTGTGTGTGTGTGTGTGTGTGTGTGTGTGTGTGTCAGGGTACATTAAGGTGTGTGTGAATGTTTACTTGCAAAAGTGTGCGTGTACAGGTGTGTGTGTATGTGTGTATGTGTGTGTGTGTGTGTGTGTGTGTGTGTGTGTGTGTGTTTGTGAATGTATGTATGTATGTATGTATGTATGTATGTATGTATTCATCTTCGTTTTTTTATGTGGTATATATGTAATAGAGACTGAGTAAATATGTGCGTGTCTGTGTACATGCGTGCGTGTGAGTGTGTGCGTGAGTGTGTGCGTGTGTATTCCCACGGTGGCAGGTGCCCGGGGCCGTAACGGGGCAGCAGATCCTTCCCCCCTCCTCCCCGCCCTCCCCACACATCCCCATGCCACCCTCCTCTCCTCCTCTCCTCCCCAGCATCTCCAGTCATCCCATCTTCCCAGCCTCTTCCACCCTCCCCACAGCTTCCCCCCCAAACCATCTACTCCTCTCCTCAGTCTCTACACCCCCTCCCCACACATTCCCTCAAGCTAATTTCTCCTTCTCAGCTCTCCCTTCACCCCGACCCGATTCGCACATCCCAATGACACCTTTTCGTTCCCTCCTCTCCAGTCTTCCCAATCCCTTTCCATCCTTCCTGCACATCCTCTTTACCACAGCTTTCTCTCCTAATCATTCATGCCCGCGTGTGGCTGATTGGGGGAAGAGGGAAAGGGAAAAGGAGGGTGTGTTGGGAGGGAAGGGGGTTCAACGCGGCGTTAGTCATTGAAGTGTTGGGGCAGCCCATACTGTACTTTACATTTGGTTGCTTGACCATTCCTGTCCTTCCTAGTACTGTTCTTAGTGTAACTCTACTCTTTTGAAGAGCAGACTTGGCTTTGCAACACAGGGCTGTGCATTATGTGGCAGGTCATGTGTAGCAGGTGTGGAAAACACGTGTGCAGCGATTACGGCAGGTTGTTATGTATTGGTTGCGTGCACAGACACATCATCAGGCGAGGGATCAGTGATCGGTGATGGCGAGGAGGTTGCGGAAAAAAATAAATATGTTCGTCATGGATATGTAAAAACATCACTCATATTTTGCTTGTCGAACAATTTTTTGGGAACAGTGGGCGATATTTTTGATGTTTCACACAGTTTTCTAATATTGTATTACTGTGCATTAGTGGGAATATATAACATATTTTATTGTAATAAAAATATTTGTCACATTACACAAATAAATATCAGATTTTTTTTTTTAGTTAGAATTGTTGTAAAGAAGTTTAGTATCTCTGCATCTTATTTATTATGATGCTGATTAAAGACATATCATACAGAATACTCGGTGGCTTCACCTACTAAAGGAGTACTGGAGTCAGCTTTTATATTTTTAAATTTTTTATACATAAAATATTCAGCTAAAATGATAATCTGTTCATTAGTGAGTGGAAAAATATGTTAAGAGAGCTATATAAATACACTTTGAGAATTAGTAACAATACATGCATTTTTACTACTGGGGTGAACGGTGTGACGACGCCCCAGGGGGAATATTGATGGGTTAAGAGGGAACAAGAAAGCTGGGGAGGGGGTGGGGAGGGCTGTGGAGAAAAGAGGGGAAGGAGGAGTGGGATGAATGGGCAGAGGATAAGGATGAAAACAAAAGAGGAATGGGTAATGAAACGCTATTGGAAAAGAGAGGAAGGGAAAGAGAAGTGGATTGGGCAAAGCAGAGAGTAAGAGAAAAGGGATGGAGGAAGGGGAAGGGCGGGGAGGGAAAGGCGAGTAAAGGAAGGCAGGCAAAAGGAAGTGGAAGATCGCAAAGAAGGCAAGCTGGAAGGGGAAGGGGAAGGCAGGGAGGGAAAGGGGGACACGAATACCCCAGAAGGCAGGGAGAAAAGAAAGGAGGAAGACAGTGAGAAAGGGAAGGAGAAAGGCAGGGAGAAGAAGGGGGGTAGGAGGAGGACAGGGAGAAGGGGAAGGGGGAAGGAGAAAGGCAGGGAGAAGAAGGGGGTAGGAGGAGGACAGGGAGATGGGGAAGGGGGAAGGAGAAAGGCAGGGAGAAGAAGGGGGTAGGAGGAGGACAGGGAGAAGGGGAAGGGGAAGGAGAAAGGCAGGGAGAAGAAGGGGTAGGAGGAGGACAGGGAGAAGGGGAAGGGGGAAGGAGAAAGGCAGGGAGAAGAAGGGGGTAGGAGGAGGACAGGGAGAAGGGGAAAGGGGGTGGAAAGTCCAGAAAGAAGTGAGAGGGAGGAGGGGGAGGAAGGAGACTGGCAGGGAGGAGGTGAGGGAGAAGGGGGTAAAGGGGGAGGGTGAAGCAGGGTGGGTGACTAATGCCTGATAATGCTAACGTGTCTGAGGCGGGCTTGTACACCTGCCTCTCCTGCTGACACCTTCCCCGCACACCTGTTGATTCTGCTGATACCGCCGCGGCTCACTCGGGGCGGGGGAGAAGCACTGATGCATGCAAAAATTATCCTGCCTCCCTCGCTTCTTTATTTAGCTTCTGATCTTGTTATATTGCCTCTTTTTTACTTTGATTTGGATATTATTTGACGGGTATTTTTTTCGTTTATTTTTTTAGGGGGGGGGGGGTTATATTTCGTATTTGTCTGTTTGTTTGTTTGTTTGTTTGTTTGTTTGTGTGTGTGTGTGTGTGTTTATTGTGTCTGTTTCCGGTTTGCTGTTTGTGCTACTTTGTCTGTTTTAGGTGTGTGTTTGTGTGTGTGTGTGTGTGTGTGTGTGTGTGTGTGTGTGTGTGTGTGTGTGTGTGTGTGTGTGTTTCGTCTCTCTCTCGCTCCCGCTCACGACCTTGCTTCAAAATCAGTTAAGGAAGATTATTTTTTAACGGCTCATTGTTTTTTTATTATATTTTCCTTGACGTTGAAGGAAAAGACAAAAAAAAAAAAACGTGGAAAATTATTCGTGTTTGAGCTGAAGGTAAAACTCTCCTATTGTTTGGAGGAGGCTGTGTGTGTGTGTGTGTGTGTGTGTGTGTGTGTGTGTGTGTGTGTGTGTGTGTGTGTGTGTGTGTGTGTGTGTGTGTGTGTGTGTGTGTGTGTGTGTGTGAATTTGTTATGTTTTTCTTTTTTTTATTTTATTTTCTCTATATGATTATTTGGCGCTGCACGAAACTGGTTGCAAACGTGTTTTTATAATGCTCGACCCACGCACGCATACACACACACACACATACACACACACACACACACACACACACACACGAACACACGCACACAAACACAAAAAAAACACTTACACATACACACAAACAAACGAACAAACATATACACATACAAGCACACAACCGCTAACTAGACTTCTATATATGTAATTGAAAGCAAACTCTCTCTCTCTCTCTCAAACAATTAACACGCCCACAAAAACACTCCCCTTCCCTCCCCTCCCCCCCCTCAAGTGCAGGCAGCAAGGTGGGCGGTGAAAGGGGTCAGCCTAAATTGGGCAGGTGTCTCACGGGTGGCCAGGTGATCGTGGGAGGCAGGTGAGTCTCCTCCTCCCACCCTCCTCCTCCTCCTCCTCCTTCTTCAGCTTCTCCTCCTCTTCCTCCTCTTCCTTCTCTTTTCGGTCGTCTTCTTCGTCCTTCCCTTTCATATTTCTCATTTTTCTTGTTGTTTCATTTTTCTTTTTTCATCATTCTTATTTTCTATTTCATCATCTTGTTCGTTTTTTCTTTTTCCCTTTCATATATCGCATTTTTCTTTTTTGTTCTTTTTTCCTTTTTCCATTTTTCGTGTTTTCCTCTTTCATCCTCTTTTTATTTTTATTAATTTTTATTCTTATTCTTTTCTTGTTCTTTTTATCATCGTTTTCACCCTCCATGCTTCCTTTCATATTCCCTTTATTATTTCTTCCTCTTCCTCTTCTTCTTCTTCTTTTCTTCTTCTTCTTCTTCTTCTTCTGGGTCTTCTTTCCTCCTCCTCTTCCTCTTCCTTCTCTTCCTCCTCTCGCCCACAGCCTCTGAGTCATCCCCTTCCATTCCTTCTCTTTCCTTTCATATATTTTTATTTTTTATTTGTTTCTATTCTCGTTTCAGTTTCTTTTATGGTGATGACGTGAAGGCGTTTCTTTGGCCTTTACGGAGGATTGCTATATTTTTTTATTGTATGTGTGTTCTGTGCGTGTGTGTGTGTGTGTGTGTGTGTGTGTGTGTGTGTGTGTGTGTGTGTGTGTGTTCCAATTATTTTTATGTGGTTTTAATTTTCTCCTGCTCCCTTTTATCGCTTCCCGACCTTGTGTCCCGAAATTAAAACTTTATTTAACTGTGACCTTAATTTACCTGTTCCCACGTTGACACGGACTCCAAACATTCCAACGGGACGCAACAAACAAACACACAAGCAAACAGGTTAACAGAGACAGGTAACTACAGGTTAACAAAAGTAAACGAAACAAACAAGCCGCGAAAAAAGTTCAAAGCAAGACACAAATGAAAGCAAACAAGTGGCCAGGAAAAGTAAATACAGGAGTTAAGTAAAAGTAAATAAGTAAATAGGTAAATAAAGGACATAAATATGAGAGCTTGTGAGTGTGTGTGTGTGTGTGTGTGTGTGTGTGTGTGTGTGTGTGCAAATGTTCACTCTTAAATAAAATAAAGATGAATGAATAAACGTGATAAATATATAAAAAGCCAAGGAACTGAGAGCATAAATAAAGTGAATGGACGAGGTTGAAAAAAAATCTCACGCGTTCTTTCTCTCATTTTTTTTATCTCGTGAATGTCGTGCAGAAGAGAAATAAAACGATGCAGTAAAAATGTAGGTTAAAAAAAAAGAAATAACGAAAAAATAAAAGAAAAATGATGCAATAAACCATAGAAGTAATAAACAAAATAAAAAGAAACAAAACAAAAATGATGAAACAAACAACTTAAAAAGGTAAATAAAGAAATCAAGAAATATTAATAAAACAAACAGAAAAAAAGATGCAGAGAAATGTGAAAGGATACGTTAAAAAAAGAGAAATAAAGATAAACAAATAGAAGATTGAGGAGCAGTAAGCCATAGAAATAATAAGAGAAATAAAGAGAAACAGAAATAAAACAAAAAAATGCAATAAACCAGAGAAATAACAAGAGAAATAAAGAGAAACAGAAATAAAACAAAAAAGATGCAATAAACCAGAGAAATAACAAGAGAAATAAAGAGAAACAGAAAAAAATAAATAAATAAACCATAGAAATAACAAGAGAAATAAAGAGAAACAGAAATAAAACAAAAAAATGCAATAAACCATAGAAATAACGAGAAATAAAGAGAAACAAAAATAAAACAAATATGGTGAAACAAAACAAAAAAATAATAAAAACATAAAAGTTGAGAAATAAAACAAAATATGCAGTAAATCAAGGTAAAGAAAAAAGTTGAAATAGAGAAATATAAATAAAACAAAGAGTAAAAAAAGATGCAATCACAGCATATAAAAAAAAAGAAGTAAAACAAAAAAGATGCAGTAAACCATAAAAAGCAAAAAAGAAAAAAAAAGAAAGATATATATAAATAAAACAAACAAAATAATGCAGAACCAAATATGTAAAAAAGAGAAATGAAGAGACACAAAGAAAACAAAAGGATGAAATAAGTTTAAAAAGTAAAAAAGATAAATAAAGAAAAAAATCGAAATAAAGGAGAAGCGATGAAATATATAGATCCTGTAATAATTCATAGATAAGTAAACAAATTATACAAAAAACACATGATCTCGTTTTTCATCCTTCGCCTTCCTCTACAGGTGTCGCGAAAATACACACTAACACACCTGTGACGACAACCAACACCTGCACGGACACCAACACGCATATAAACATCACCTGTGTGTGTGTGTGTGTGTGTGTGTGTGTGTGTGTGTGTGTGTGTGTGTGTGCCCGCCCCTGGAGCCTTCATGACGCCCGGGGGGACGGAGCGGGTTCGTGTGACCTGGGGAAGAAAGGGGGGGAGGGAGGAGGGGAGGGGAACGTAGGAAGGGAGGGGAAGAGAGGGGAGAGAGGAGGGGAGAGGAAGGGGAGGAGGAGGAGGAGGAGCAGGAGGAGGGGAAGAGAAGGGAGAGAGAAGGGGGTGGGTACGAGGAATTGCATGGAAGGGGAGGAAGAGAGGAGGGTTAGGAAGAGGAGGAAGAGAAAGAGGATGAAAGAAGAAAAAAAAAAAGAGAAAGAAGATAGAGAAAGAGGAAAGAAAGAGTGACAGGGAGAAAAGAAAAAAGTATAGAGAGAGGAAAAGAGAATACACACAATGGAAAAGGGAAAGGAAGAAAAAATGAATGTGAAGAATCGTAAAGAGGATAGGAAAGGAAAGTGGGGAGGATATAGAGGAGAGTGTGAGGGGGAGGAGGAGGAAGATAAGAACATAAGAACGTAGGAGTCTGCAGGAGGCCGGTAGGATGATGATGATGATGATAAGGAGGAGGAGGAGGAGAAGCAGAAAGAAGAGGAGGGTAACAAAAAAGGTGGATGGAAAGGAAGAGATAAAGAGGAGAAAAAGATGAACAGATAACAGGCAGTGGATATTGGGGGTTGTGGGGCGGGGTTGGAGAGGGGAGGGGGTAGAGGGTGACCTGTCTTGACCCCGGAGGAGGTGAGGCAAGACTCTGACCTACTCCTGATTGTATTGACTCCCTGGGGCGACAATGAAATGACCTCGGGGGGTGGGGGGTGGGTGGGAGGGATGGAGAGGGGGAGGGGGATGGGGAGGAGGGCGTGTGTGTTTGGTTGTGTGTGTGTGTGTGTGTGTGTGTGTGTGTGTGTGTGTGTGTGTGTGTACTATTGTCAGTTTCTCATAATTTTTTACCTATTTTCCTTTCGCTTTTTTGTTTCTTACACAAAAAATTTACGTTCTTGTGTTTTTGCTTTATATAAACTCTCCTTCCTTTTTCCATACCCAATATTCGCTTTCTTTTACATTTACAATCTCTCTCTCTCTCTCTCTCTCTCTCTCTCTCTCTCTCTCCTGTCAGACCACCTCGTGAGATGAAACCTTGCCTCTTCCTCCTTCCTTCCCACCTTCTCCTCCTCCCTTCCCTTCTCCCCCTCCTCCCCCTTCCACCCACTCAATCAAGCAATATAGGTCAAACAGTCACGATCTAGTCCTGTATCCAGAAGCCGAACAGGAGGAGGAGGAGGAGGAGGAGGAGGAGTGGTGTGGATTAGTGTTGAAGCGAAAATAAGTAAAAACTGGAAGTGCAAAGAGTGTGTGTGTGTGTGTGTGTGTGTGTGTGAGAGAGAGAGAGAGAGAGAGAGAGAGAGAGAGAGAGAGAGAGAGAGAGAGAGAGAGAGAGAGAGAGAGAGAGAGAGAGAGATAAACAAATACGTAATAATACTTTTGATTTCCATGACTCGAATTATCTTTACATCCTTTCCTCTATTCTCTCTTCCTTACCTTCTCTTCTCCCTCCTCTCTCCTTTCTCTTCTTCCTCCCTTCCATCCCTCTTCCCTCCCTTCTCTTCTGCCTCCCTTCCATTCCTTCTCTTCCCCCTTCCTTCCGTTTCTCCTGCCACCCTTCTCTTTTCCCTTCCTTCCATCCCTTCTGCATCCCTTCTCTTTTCCCTCCCTACCCTCCCTCCCTCCCTCCTTTCCCACCTTCCTCCATGAATGCGGCTGTCAGGTGAAATAACCTTGATATTCAGGTGAGCAGTTACCTAAATTACCAGGTGCAAATATTTCTCAAGCTGCTACGATGCCTCTCCGACTCTAACCTTCCTTTTTCTTTCCTTCTTTTCCCTTCCCTGTCCTTTAATTCACTTCCCTTCCCTTCCCTTCCTTTCTTTTCCCTTTCTTTATCTTCATTTCCCTTCCATACCCTTTGGTCTCCCGTCCTTCCCTTCTCTTCCGTTCTATTCTGTTCCCTTTCCTTCCCTTTCCTTCCTTTCCTTTCCCTTCACTTCTCTTCCCTTGCGTCCCCTCCCTTTCCCCTTCTTTCCCTTCCCTTCCCCTTCTGTCCGTTCCTTTCCCTTCCCTTCCCTTTCATTCCATTCCTTTCCGTTCCCTTTTCTCCTCTTCGTTTTCCCCAGCCTTCATTTCCCTTCGCCTCCCTTTCTTTTCCTTCCCTTATCTTTACGCCCATTTTTTTTCGTCTCAAATTCACAACCATCTAGTTCTCTCTCTCTCTCTCTCTCTCTCTCTCTCTCTCTCTCTCAACAACAACAAAAAAAAAAAAACAATCACCAACAGAAAGAAGGTCACTTATAAATTACTTCCGTGAGACTTACAGTGACAGACAGACCAACAGACAGACAGACAGACAGACAGACAGACAGACACAAACAACAAGCATTTTCATTTCCAAACCTGTATCTGAGGAAGCAGGTGTGGACGACAAGGTGTGGGAGGTGTGTGCGAAAGGAACGGAGCAGGTGTGTGTGTGTGTGTGTGTGTGTGTGTAAGGCAGGTGTTTGGAGGAAAGGTGCTGAAGGGGAGAGGAGGAGGAAGAGGAGGAGAGAAGAGGGGGTGGGGGAGAGAGAGAGGAGGAAAGTAGTGCTTGTGGGTTGTGGAGGAAGAATTGGATTGGTTTGAGAGAGAGATAAAACTAGAGGAGGAAGAGGAGGAGGAGGAGGAGGAGAGGGAAGAAGAGGAGGAAGAGGAGGAAAAAGAGGAATGAGAAGGAAAAGGTGTTTGAAGAATTCCAGAGGTACCGATTGAAGGAGAATGGGAATAGGAAAAGGAGGAGGAGGAGGAGGAGGAGGAGGAGGAGGAGGAGGAGGAGGAGGAGGAGGTGAAAATGTTGATGGCTAATAGCGGGACGTGAGGAGCTGGAGGCAACCACATCATTATCAACAACAGCAACAACAACAACAACAACTACAACAACAACTAGACTTGGCACAGTTCACACGGTTGACAGGGAGGAGGAGGAGGAGGAGGAGGAGGAGGAGGGAAGGAGAAAGTACAGCGACATAGATTGATACGATTAGATGTAAAAGATAGATAGATAGATAGATAGATAGATAGACAGATAGATAGATAGATATATAGAGCAAAAGCGAGAGAGAGAGAGAGAGAGAGAGAGAGAGAGAGAGAGAGAGAGAGAGAGAGAGAGAGAGAGAGAGAGAGAGAGAGAGAGAGAGAGAGAGAGAGAGAGAGAGAGAGAGAGAGAGAGAGAGAGAGAGAGAGAGATACTAACTTTCATCAGCTTTAATTCGCCTTTTCCTTTCCTTCAACTTATCTTACCTGTTTAAATAAAGTTGTTCCCTTCACACACGAACAAAACCAATAAAGAGCGCGTTGTCTTGCTGTCTTCCTCACTCCCTTGAAGGTGCAGTGCTGATGGGCTGGCTGACCTTCCCTCTGTTCAACCCCTCATGCATGCACCGGGGTTCGAAGGCTGGACTGAGCGAACACGGTCTGCCTATCCTAACCGTATGTAGCCGAACCTAACCTAACCTCACCTCACCTGACCTCACCTTTCCAACTCATTTCACCTCTCACGTACTCTCTCGGTCCACATCCTAATCTACATCCTAACTTGTAATAACCCTACCTAACCTAACCCTTCCTAATCTAACCTAGCCTAACCTAACCTAACCTGACCTGACCTCATCTATCCAACTCACTTCACCTCTCATCTGCTCTCTCGTTCCACATCCTAATCTATCCTAACTTATAATAACCCTACCTAACCTTACCTTTCCTAATCTAACCTAACCTAACCTAACCTAACCTGACCTCACCTCATCTATATACCTCACTTCACCTCTCATCTACTCTCTCGTTCCACATCCTAATCTATCCTAACTTATAATAACCTTACCTAACCTTAACTTTCCTAATCTAACCTGACCTGACCTGACCTCATCTATCCAACTCACTTCACCTCTCATGTACTCTCTCGTTCCACATCCTAATCTATCCTAACTTAAAATAACCCTACCTAACCTTACCTTTCCTAATCTAACCAAACGTAACCTGACCTGACCTCAACTCACCTCATCTATAAACCTACTGTGCAATTAAGAGTTGTCCAGGTGAGAGGTAACAGTTAATGAGACTTTTCAAATAGTTTTCCATTTAGAACACACCTTTACCTTATTCTTCCCATCTACCTGTACTGTGCAATTAAGAGTTGTCCAGGTGAGAGGTAACAGTTAGTGAGACTTTTCAAATAGTTTTCCATTTAGAACACACCTTTACCTTATTCTTCCCATCTACCTGTACTGTGCAATTAAGAGTTGTCCAGGTGAGAGGTAACAGTTAATGAGAAAAATGTTGCCAGAACTAGACTTTTCATCCCCGAAAGAAAAACAACTTAAGTAACTTCTAACTACACAACTAACTCTACTACACTACTAACTACTACACAAACTACTAACTACACAACTAACTTTACTACACTACTAACTACTCCACTATCTACTAACTACACAAACGAAGAGAAAAGCAACGTACCTCCCCTGCCTTTTCACCTCATTAATCAACCTCTCCACACACCTATCCACCGACTCATTCACATCACCAGCGTTGCCAGATTATCGTATTCACCACTTCGTCTTTATCACTTTTAACCCTCAGACTCTCGTACCTACACAAATAGCGATAGAAAATTGAAGTTAGCGTTAAAGCTCCTATTTATTGATGTTTGTTTGTTTGTTTTTGCATTCGTTATTGGTCAGAAACTACGACAATGCAATGCGATGAGTACGACAATCTGGCAACGCTGCACATCACACCTGCCACTCCACCGCCACGCACTCAAAACCCACGCAAAAAAGAAAAGAAACCACGCTAAGGAGGTCACTTGGAGACATTAATCCATCTTCGGGCGTGTCATAGGGAGTCACATCACAATTTTTTTCCGTCCATCGGTCTGAGGTCTGATTTAGTGGCCTCCAACAGGTCTTGAGCGGCGTTGTCAGATTGTCGTACCCAGCGGCAGACTATCGTACTCATCATCTTGCATTATCTGGTATCTGACGCATCACTATTGAAAAAAACCCCATCAATAATTAACGCTTTTAAAAAAACGTGAATTTCTTATCGTTATTTCTGTGGGTACGACAGTTTTGGGTCTAAATCGATAAATGCAGTGTTCTGAGTAAGATAATATGGTAACACTAGTCTTGAGTTTCGCAGAGAACATGTTAGAGACAAAGTTGCCAGATTGTTTTACTCCGCCTCTTATATTTACCGACTTCCGACCCAAAAACTGTCTCGTGGACCCCAATAAGAAGATTCACTTAAAATTATCGTTAAAATAGTTAATTCCTGATGTTTCTTGGCAATAGCTAGGCGTCAGAAACCGGTAAATACTATGGTCTGAGTACGACAATCTGGCAACGGTGGTTAGAGGCCGATTGTCATACACTAAACATTTCGGCGCCCAAGCTACGAGAGTTATGAACCTTGGCCCGGGTAGTTTTATGACCCTGGTGGTAGTTTGACCTTTCTTCTATACCATGAGCCTAAAGAAACACTCATTAGAACCCAGATGATGTACTGTTTGGCCTGGAAATAGTTGATGTGAGAGAACGTGATGGTGGATGTGAAAGAAGGATAGAAGCGTGAAGCAGATGGCCTAGAGAATATAGAAGGGGATGGAAGTGTGAAGTTGATGGATTGGAGAATGTGGAAGAGGATGGAAATGAGTAGCAGATGTATTAAGACTAGAGGATGTGGAGATGGATGGAGGTATTAAGCAGTAGAAAGTGAAGGAAGGTGTTACCTGTCCCACAAACAAACAGGTAAAGGTGATAGAATTGAAGTGAATATAGAAATTGAAGTGAAAGAGGATGGAAGTGCAAAACTGAAAGAATGCGATTATAACCAACAACAAAAATGATGAAACTGGAGGAAAATGAAGAGGAAAGTAAAGGAAAGTGAAAGTAAGGTAACAAGATGATAAAAGATGCTAATACCTCCCTCCAAAATGCGAGAGGATAGGAATGGTGATGGAAATGATAAGAGTATGATAAGGAAGGTGATAAAAGGTGAAAGAATATGACAGAAAAGGTAATAAAAGGTGATGAAAAGAAGGGAATATGAGAGGAAAGGTGATAGAAGGTGATGAAAATGATGGAATATGATAGGAAAGGTAATGAAAGGTATCTACTGAAAATGATGGAAAATTATAGAAATGTTGATACAAGGTAATATAAAAGATGGAAAATGATAGGGAAGATGATAAGAGATGATGAAAATGAGGGAAAGTGATAGGGGGTGGGTGATGAAAATGATGGAAGATGATAGAAGAGGTGATAGGTAATGAATATGACGAAATATGATAGAGGGAAGCGAAGAAAAGTGAAAGTTTAAGTTATTGAATAAAGAGAGTGAGAGAACATGAGACCGGAAGCGAATGAAGGTGAATGAGTGTCGGGTAATTGACGGCCATTAACTGTACGGTATTGTTTGTCTTTTTCTCTTTTTTATCTCAGGTAATTGATTCTTAATAATGACAGGTGTCCCACGGCCCCTTTTGACCCGGTGTGTGTGTGTGTGTGTGTGTGTGTGTGTGTGTGTGTGTGTGTGTGTGTTGACATGGGTTACACAGGTAGGTAAAAACGACTAATTAGATAGAGGTTGACAGGTAAGTTAGTTTTGAAAGTCGCCTAAATATTATAGATCGACATTCCTAACATAACTACCACTACTACTACTACTACTACTACTACTACTGTTGCTACCACTACTACTACCTCCACTACCCTCACCTTTCCACTACTCCTGACACACCATAAATCACAAACAGTAGGTACCTTAAAAAAAAACCGACGAAGGTGAGGGAGAGAAAAAAAAGTAAAAAGAAAACTGAAATCTATGCAAAGCCATCCCGCTAACCAGGGTCGGCGGCAGCGAGGTGAGAAATGCAACAGTAACTCTTTCCTCCGCCTGTAATTTCTGTTCCCTGCGCCCTATCCATAACCCTAATCCATCTTGGTTCCCCTGACGCAGAAACATAGACCGGGGAACCACCTCCTCCACCACCACCACCTCCACTACCACCAGTACCCATCCATCCACGCATTCTCTCTCTTCCTCTCTCTTTCTAACCTTCCCATTAACGTCTTCCACCTTAATTCCACTCCACTATACCTTCCACCTTTTCTATCATCCACACACATTCTTTCTCTCTTCCTCTCTTTTCTAACCTTCCCATTAACGTCTTCCACCTTAATTCCACTCCACTATACCTTCCACCTTTTCTATCATCCACACACATTCTTTCTCTCTTCCTCTCTTTTCTAACCTTCCCATTAACGTCTTCCACCTTAATTCCACTCCACTATACCTTCCACCTTTTCTATCATCCACACACATTCTTTCTCTCTTCCTCTCTTTTCTAACCTTCCCATTAACGTCTTCCACTTTAATTCCACTCCACTGTACCTTCCACCTTTACCACCACTACCACTACCACCACTTCTACTTCTGCTCATCCATCTACGCATTCTCTCTCTTTTTGTCTCTTCCTTTCTATCTTAACCTTTCAATTAGTCTACTGTCTTCCACCTTAACTCCACTTCAATATATTTTACCCTCCTTCCCTTTTCCACCTTCACTCTCACTATCATTTTCATCACTATCCACCACCTATCTACCTTTTCTTTCACTTTCAGCACCTCCACAACTCCTTTATCTTCTCTTTAATCTCCATTGCTATCTTCCATCCTTTTACCTTTTCCTACTCTCCTTCATTGCTATCTTTCTTCTACCTATCTTTCCCTCTATCATCATCTTTCCATTATCGCTATCTTCCACCTTGCTATCCTTTCCCTCCTCACTGTGTTGTTCTTCCCTTGTCCGCTCCTCCATCCTCCATCCTCTGCCATCTCCGCAACAAGGCGAAGGGTGCGAGGAGACTTGATCGAAGTTTATAAATGGATGAAGGGATTTAATAAAGGGGATGTCAATAAAATTTTGAGAGTGAAAGAGCCAGGTAGGACGCGTGGCAATGGTTTTAAGTTAGACAAATTCAGATTCAACAAAGACATAGGCAAGAATTGGTTCACTAATAGAGTGGTGGACGAATGGAACAGGCTTGGGAGCCATGTTGTGGGTGCCAATACCATAGATACATTCAAGAAGAGGTTAGATAAAGCCATGGATGGTGAGGTAAGGTGGGGTTGAGTGTACAGGAGCTGCCTTGTATAGGCCAACCGGCCTCTTGCAGACTCCTTACGTTCTTATGTTCTTATGTTCATTCCACCTCCATCTGCCACCACTACCACCTCCACCGCCGCCTGGAAGCAAGGACCTCACCACCATTTATCACCACTAAAGAGGGGAAGAAAATGGTACAGTACTTTGGCTAACTTTGGAGAGAGAGAGAGAGAGAGAGAGAGAGAGAGAGAGAGAGAGAGAGAGAGAGAGAGAGAGAGAGAGAGAGAGAGAGAGAGAGAGAGAGAGAGAGAGAGAGAGGTTGAGTAACAGCCTTATTTTCATGCTTTCTCGAGTAAGGCTTCAAATAGAGGTGATTCGAAGCTTCAATACGGTTTCGGTGCAAGTGGATCCCCTTCATGCACTCTGGAAGGTCTTAAATTCCCTTCATATTAATTTCTCAACTTCAGGAATCATTTTTTTTTTAGACATTAAGTAGAAATTCGTGATGGGCGTTGAATCCCTTGACACGACTCAATCCCGTTAATAGGACGTAAACATTTGAACATTTAAACTGAGTAATGACCAGTAGGAAGCCGCAGTGTGCTTGAGGCCGCTAAATGCCGTTAAAGTCCGTTACCATCGCTTCAAATCCTATTATCGTTACCTCTGAGAACCGATTAAAGGCTATTAAGACGATTGGATCTTCTTAGGTCTTCCAAATATACCGTAACGAGAGTTCAAAACCACAGACTGTTATAACGTAATTACAACAAAACGTCGTCACCGATAAAGATAAAAGAAAAAAACGAAGGAAAAGGAATCACAAGCAATTACAAAACAAAGCGAACAAACCAACACACGTGAGCCGATTCCTATGACAGCTTGGCTCTATTATTTCTCTATTATTTCTATGGTTTATGTTATTTCTATTATTTATTTTCCTCTATTTCTATTTTCTCTATTATTTTCTCCATCTTCTTTCTCCGATTTTCTGATTCACGGCTTCGGGTTCTGAGATAAAAGAAAAAAAGTAAAGGAAAAACAATAACAAGCAATAAAAAGCAATTACAAAACAAAGCCAACAAACCAACGTACGCCAGTTCGCATCCCGCTTCGCTCATCGTTGGTTCTGTTTTCGCGGGGCCAAAAACGCGACCGTTACAACCGTTACTAAGTCGCCGGAAACCGTTTTGGGAGTAGCGTCTGATCGCGCGTTGCCGAGAGCCGACAGCAGCACTTCAAAGCGATCACCGAGGCTTCAAAAACACGAGACGAAGCCTTTTACGAACCACCTCGCCTAAGCCTCGCTCGAGAGAGAACCCGAAGCCGCTCACTCAGAAAATAAGACAAAGAAAATGGAGAAAATAATCGAGAAAAAGAAAATAAGAGAAAAGAAAGAGAAAAGAAGTAATAGAAATAACAGAATAAATGTAATGGAAAAATAATAGAAAGAAAATGAAGAAAATAATCTAGAAAAAGAAAATAAGAGAAAAGAAAGAGAAAAGAAGTAATAGAAATAATAGAGATAGAAGTAATGGAAAAATAATAGAAAGAAAATGAAGAAAATAATCGAGAAAAATAAAATAATAGAGAAAAGAAAGAGAAAAGAAGTAATAGAAATAATAGAGATAGAAGTAATGGAAAAATAATAGAAAGAAAATGAAGAAAATAATCGAGAAAACAACGAAACAAAACACGATCGAGATAATACAGAAATTCTTCGCTTATTGAAACACACGTCGAGGGAGGAAGAAACAAGGCATATGTGTGTGTGTGTGTGTGTGTGTGTGTGTGTGTGTGTGTATAAGAAATATATCCTTCAAGATCCGCCCCCTCCTCCCTCTCTTCCCGACCACCTCTCCCCCAAACAAAAAGAAAAAAAAAAATAATACATCACCGTTACCAAACCAATCACAGCGGAGGAGGAGGAGGAGGAGGAGGAGGAGGAGGAGGAGGAGGTAGTAGAAGTAGTAGAAGAATGAGAATATGAAGGAAAGAAAAAAAATAAGAAGAGATAGACAACAAGGAAAAGAACAGGAATTAGAACAAAGAGGAGAAGGAGGAGGAGGAGGAGGAGGAGGAGGGGTTTAAATCCTGTACTTTAAGGTTTCGGAATCGACTTGCCGCGGCCGTCGAGTCACTTGCAGGAGGCGATTCGGTTCAATTTATGTTTCCGGACCCGAACATGTTATTGGGTGTGAGTGTGGGTGGGTGTGGATGGGTGTGGGTGTAAGGGTATGTGTATGGGTGCGTGTGTGAGGGTGTGTGAGGGTGCATGGGTGTGTGTATGGGTGCGTGTGTGCGTGTGTAGGTGTGTGGGGGTGATTAGAACGAAGAAAGACAAACAAGAATAAAAGTAAGACAAAGAAATACAAATGTAAGGAAGAACAACAAAAATAAAGAAGGGAGAATAAAGAAATAAGGAAGAATAAAAGGTGATGAGGGTGTGTAACAGTGTGGGTGAGTGGGTGGGTGTTCTTGGGTGTGTTGGGTGTGAGGGGTGAAGAAGAGAGGGAGAGGGGGAGGAAGGGAGGGAGGGAGAAAGGGAAGTGGTATTGTAAACTTTTTTTATAGTGACACTGTGGTTAGGGAAGAGAAGGGGAGGATGGGGAGGGGAGGGAAGGGGAGAATGGGGAAGGTAGGAAAGGGGAGTGAAGGTGGGAACGAAGGAAGGTGAGAAGGAGAAGTTGGAAGGAGGAGGATGAGGAGAAGGATGAGGAGAAGGATGAGGATGAGGATGAGGATGAGGAGAAGGATGAGGAGGAGGATGAGGAGAAGGATAAGGATGAGGATGAGGATGAGGAGAAGGATGAGGATGAGGATGAGGATGAGGAGGAGGAGAAGGATGAGGATGAGGATGAGGATGAGGATGAGGATGAGGAGAAGGATGAGGATGAGGATGAGGATGAGGAGAAGGATGAGGATGAGGATGAGGATGAGGATGAGGATGAGGATGAGGATGAGGAGAAGGATGAGGATGAGGATGAGGATGAGGAGAAGGATGAGGATGAGGATGAGGATGAGGATGAGGATGAGGATGAGGATGAGGAGAAGGATGAGGATGAGGATGAGGATGAGGAGGAGGAGAAGGATGAGGATGAGGATGAGGATGAGGATGAGGAGAAGGATGAGGATGAGGATGAGGATGAGGAGAAGGATGAGGATGAGGATGAGGATGAGGATGAGGAGGATGAGGAGGCCCACTGGGAAAGATGAGACCAAGATGATATGTGATTAAAATAAAGAAAACAAAGACACATACGCATGAAAATAAGAGAAATAAATAAAAGAAACGAAGAAAAAAAAACATAGATATCTGGAAGTGGAAATAAAGAAGAATGATGAATTAAGAAAGAATAAAGAATGGAAGAATAAGGAGGAAACAAGAATGAAGAAAAAAAGGAATAGAAGGAGAAAACAAGAGAAACAAAAGAAAACACAAACTAAAGAAACAACGAATGGATAAAACAGAATAATAAAACAGCAATAATAAAAATCCTGAGTTATGGAAGACAAGTCGATAAAAAAACAACCAATAAAAAAACTCACTTTACGGCCTGAGAACAAGAAGCCGAAACAAACAAACAAACAAACAAAGTAAGATATAGAACGAAGAGTTATAAATCCATTTCCGTGACTTGGAGGAATGACACAGGAGGAGGAGGAGGAGGAGGAGGAGGAGGAGGAGGAGGAGGAGGAGGAGGAGGGAGATAAACTTAACCTGTGTGACGGAAGAGGGACGCGAGCACTGATTTTCGACAGGTGTGGAGGGAGGAAAGGGAGAGAAGGAGGGAAGGGAGAGAAGGGAGGGAGGTAAGGGAGAGAAGGGAGGGAGGTAAGGTAGTCTATTACACGTATACAAGCGAGGAAAAAAAAAGAGAAGGAAAAGGGAGAAAGAAAAGGGAGAAACAGAAAGAGGAGAGTGATATGCGAGGGAGTGTGAGGGAGAGAAAGGAGGGAGGGAGAAAGGGAAGGAGGGAGGGAGGATAGTCCACTACACGTATAAAAGCAAGAAAGGGAGGAGAAAGAGAAGGGAGAAAGAAAAAAGAGAAAGAGAAAGAGGAGAGTTACATGCGAGGGAGTGTGAAAGAGAGGAAGGAGGGAGGAGAGAGGGAAGGAGGGAGAGAAGGAGGGAGGAAGGGAGGCTAGTCGCGTGTAAGGCAGAGAAAGGAAGGAAAGGAAGAAAGAGAAAGAGGGAGGAGTTATGAGGGAGGGAGGGAGAGGAAGAGAGAAGGAATAATAACTCAGAAACGAAGGAAGAAGAATAAAAAAGAGGAATGAACGAGGAAGGGAGAGAAGAAGAGAAAGGGAAGAACTGAAAGGGAGGGAGGAAGGTAGAAGGCAGGTAATCTCGGGGACGGGGGGAGGGAGGGAGGGTAGGAGTATTATTACACGCAGAAGAGAGGTTGTAAGAGAGGGAGGGAGAGAGGGAGAGAAAGGGAGAGGGAGGGAGAGTATGTGGCGTGATGAATGACTGACGGAGGCCCCATGAGAGTCACGAGGGAGAGAAAGGGAGCGAGGGAGGAAAGGGAGGGAGGGAAGGGAGGGAAGGGAGGGAGGGAGAGAGGAATGAGGAAGGGGATGACAAGTTACGAGTTTCTGATTGGAGGGTTTGAAGGAGGGAGAAAAGGAAGACAGGGAGGAAAAGGGAGAAAAGGAAGACAGGGAGGAAAAGGGAGGAAAGGAAGACAGGGAGGAAAAGGGAGGAAAGGAAGACAGGGAGGAAAAGGGAGGAAAGGAAGACAGGGAGGAAAAGGGAGGAAAGGAAGACAGGGAAGAAAAGGGAGAAAAGGAAGACAAGGAAGAAAAGGGAGGAAAGGAAGACAGGGAAGAAAAGGGAGGAAAGGAAGACAGGGAAGAAAAGGGAGGAAAGGAAGACAGGGAAGAAAAGGGAGGAAAGGAAGACAAGGAAGAAAAGGGAGGAAAGGAAGACAAGGAAGAAAAGGGAGGAAAGGAAGACAGGGAAGAAAAGGGAGGAAAGGAAGACAAGGAAGAAAAGGGAGGAAAGGAAGGCAAGGAAGAAAAGGGAGGAAAGGAAGACAGGGAGGAAAAGGGAGGAAAGGAAGACAGGGAGGAAAAGTGAGGAAAGGAAGACAGGGAGGAAAAGGGAGGAAAGGAAGACAAGGAAGAAAAGGGAGGAAAGAAAAGGGAGGAAAGAAAGGGAGGGAAGAAAAGGGAGAGAAGAAAATGAGAATAGGGAGGAAGGAAAACGGAAGGGAGAAAAAGAAGAAAGGGAAGAAAAAGGACGAAGGAGGGAAGAAAAGGAAGGGAAGAAAAGAGAAAAAGAAGGAAAGGAAAGGAAAAGGAAAGGAAAAGAAGAAGGGAGGGAGAGTAGAAAGGGAGATAAAAGAAAAGGAGAAAAGAGAAAAAAACCAAAAAAAGTAAAAAGATAAAAGAAAAATGGAGACAAAGATAAAGAAGATTAAAACGAAGGTGAGAAGAGAAGAGAAGAGGAGGAAGAGGATTAAAAAATACTGAGGAATTAAAGACTACGGGGGGTAAGAAGATAAAAAAGAGGAGGAGGAGGAAGAGGAGGAGGAGGAGGAGGAGGAGGAGGAGAAAGAATGTGAGAAAAGCAGTGTGGGAGAAAGAAAGGATGGCAAGTATAAGAAGAGCAGGAGAGAGGGTAGAGGAGGAGGAAGAGGAGGAAGAGGAAGGGGAAGCAGGAAGCAGGAAGGAAGAGACCAGATGAATTACGTGTGGGATCGTGCTTTGAAGGAGGAGGAGGAGGAGGAGGAGGAGGAGGAGGAGGAGGAGGAGAAGAAAACATGACAGGATTAGAGATGAGAAGAGATAGATAGATAGATACAGACAGATAGATAGATAGATAGATAGATAGATAGATGGAGAGAGAGAGAGAGAGAGAGAGAGAGAGAGAGAGAGAGAGAGAGAGAGAGAGAGAGAGAGAGAGAGAGAGAGAGAGAGAGAGAGAGAGAGAGAGAGAGAGAGAGAGAGAGAGAGAGAGAGAGAGAGAATCACCATAATCAATGCGAAAGAAAACAAGAACCAGAGGATTAATTGAGATTAAATGAAAACAAGAGGAAGAGGAGTTTCATCTCTCTCTCTCCTTATAAAACCTCATCCCTTTCTTTCTTTTCCCAGCTTTCCCTTACTATATCCCTCTCCTCCCCCTTCCTCCTCCTCCTCCTCCTCCTCCTCCTCCTCCTCCCCCAATTTAGTGCTCACCCTCGCCTCGTATTTAAAACCGTTTGACAGCTATACGGTTTCGTGTATTTTTTATTGCTATGTCGTCATAAATATGGCCACAATTTTGAGAGCATTGCGATACTGAACCGGGAAATGCTGAGGGCAAAGACAAGGGCTGGTTTTGTATATCTGTCTCTCTGTCTGTATGTGTGTGTGTGTGTGTGTCTGTGTGTGTGCGTGTGTTTGTGTGTGTGGTAATTTCCTTCTAATTTCCTCATAGTTTTTCTTCATTCTCTTCTTTTTCTTCATCTTTATCGTTTGTTGTCTATATTTCTTTCTTTTTACTTTTTTCTCCTTCCCTCTTTTTCTTCTCCCCTTCCTCTTCCTCCCTTCCCCTTCTTTTTTTCTTTTTCTTCATCTTCCATCGCTCATTGTCCACATATTATCCATTCTCTCTCTCTCTCTCTCTCTCTCTCTCTTCCTCCCATTCCTCCCTCTCTCTCCCCCTTACAGATTTTCAGCTTAAAGGGCAGTGAAAAGAGGGAGGAAGATGGAGGAGGGAGAGGAGGAGAGAGGGAGGGAGAGAGAGGAAGGGGTAAGAGGAGAGAGGAAGGGGGTACTTTGCCAATAAATTGTATCTTTTTTTTATTTCCTCTTCCCCTTCCTTCCCCTTTAAATTCCCCTCCATTCCTCCCCACTAAATCTCTCCCCTCTTCCCCGTTCTTCCTTTTCCCATTTTCCTACTTTTTACAGACCTTTTTACCTCTTTGCCTTCCATCCCCTCCTATTCTCTTTCTCTTCTCCTCCCATTCTCTTCCTCTTCTTCTGGTTCTTCCCATTTCCCATTCCTGGTGCTTCCTTTTCCTCTTACATTCCCTATTACTACCTATTACATTCCTCCCCTTCCTTCCCCATATTCTTCCTCTTCTTCCTCTTTCTCTAATTCCTCTTCCTTCCTTTCCCCTTACTATTCCTCTTACAACAATCCTTTTCATTCCTCCTCTTCCTTTCCCATATTCTTCCTCTTCCTCTTTCTCTAATTCCTCTTCCTTCCTTTCCCCGTACTATTCCTTTTACAACAATCCTTTTCATTCCTCCTCTTCCTTTCCCATATTTTTCCTCTTCTTCCTCTTTCTCTAATTCCTCTTCCTTCCTTTCCCCTCTTAACAATCCTTTTCTCTCTTCTCTTTCCCCTTTCCTAGTCCCATTTTTATCTACCTATTCTCCTTTCTCCCTTTTTCTGGTCCTTTTTCACTCCCCTCACTTTACCCTTCTCCCTCTTAACAATCCTCTTTGGTTCTTCCCTTCCCCTCTCCCTCTCACCTGTCCCAGCTCTCTCCCTCCCCCCTCACCTGCCCCTCCCATTCAGGCGGACAGGTGGGCGTGATTTAAGCAGGTGACACTGTTTGCAGGTGTCCCTCGCCTATTGAGTGCCAGCAGACAATGATGGAAGGGGTGCAACATCGACCCCTCACTCAACCCTTCCCCTTCCCCCCCCTTTCCTTCCTCCCTGTCTCCCTTGCCTTTCCTTCTCTTCTCTTTCATTTCCTTTACTCCACCTCAATCCTTCCCCTTCCCTCCCTTTCCTTCCTTCCTGTCTCTCTTTCCTTTCCCTCTCTTTTCTTTCATCCCCTTTATTCCATCTCAATCCTTCTCCTTTCCCTCCTCTTCCTTCTTTCTTGTTCCCCTTCCCTTTCCGTTTCTTCCCCTCTCCCTTCCTCTCCTTTCCTTTGCTTTTCTTCTATTTTCTTTCATTCCTCAACCTCCACTTCAACTTTTTTTTTACCTTTTATACTTTTCATTCTTTCTTTTTCTTTTCCAGTCCTTGTTTTCATCTCCAAACTTTTCACTTTCTCCTCCCTTCCCTCTTGTTATCCTTCCTTCCCTCTTCCTAACCTCCCTCGTCTCTCCTCTTCCTTCGTTTCTCCCAATCCCTCCCTTTCCTTCCTCTCCCCTTTCCCTTTCCCTTCCCCTCGCTTCACCCCAATCTTCTCCCTCTAGTATTCTTCCCTTTTTACCCCTTCCCCTCTTCTCTTTTTCTTCCCTCATATATATTTCTTCATAGAACGGGAGAACGAAAGGAGAATGGATAAAGGAAGGGGAAGGAGTGTAGAGCTTCCATTATCAAAACGTGGAAAAGGAGGAGGAGGAAGAGGAGGGGGAAGAGGGAAAAGAGGAGAGAGAAATGAGAGGAACATAGATAAGGAGATAGGAAGGAGAAAAAAAAAATAGTTGGAGATAAACGATTAAGGGAAGAAAAAGAAGAAAACAAAAGAATGAGAGAGAGAGAGAGAGAGAGAGAGAGAGAGAGAGAGAGAGAGAGAGAGAGAGAGAGAGAGAGAGAGAGAGAGAGAGAGGAAACGAGAAAGGAGTCGTTTCTATCATAATAATTGCCGCTAAATTGTGATCCCGTAAGAATGACGGACCGCAGAAGAGACGACGAGGGTGCTGTTGATGACGATGACGGCCAGGAAGACCCAGCTGAGTTACCGTAAGTACCTAGAGGTGATGGAGGCGGTGGTGGTGGTGGTGGTGGTGGTGGTGGTGATATACGAAGGTGGAGTGCTTGAAAGCGTTCTACACACACCTGTACATACCTGGTGGTGGTGGTGATGGTGGTGGTGATGATGATAATGGTGGTGGTGGTGGTGGTGAGTGATTCAGTGTACGTGAGTTTAAAAGAGAACAACCACGCTTAGAGGAAGTAACAATTCCTCTTTTCTCTCCCCCTCTCTCTCTTTTTTTTTTTTTCGTTTACGTGGGAAGGAAGGGAGAGAGAGAAGAGGAGGGGAGGTAAGGAGAGAGGAGAGGAGAGGAGAGGGGGAGGGGTAGGTGGTAATGTTTTCCGTTTACGTGGGGGATATTTCGTTCTTTTCCAGTTAGTGTTGGGGTGTTAGTGGGAGGGGAAAAAAGAGAGAAGAGGGAGAGAAAAAAAAGAGAGAGGGGAGAGAAAAAAAACAGTGGGAATATATGTGTGTGAGTTAGTTCTTTTGTGTCTTGTCATGTGTTGTGTAAGCTTGGTAAAGGAGGACACGAGGAGGAGGAGGAGGAGGAGGAGGAGGAGAAGGAGAAGGAATAAGAAAAGGAAAAAGAGCAGGAAAGGAAAGAGAAAGGGCATGAACGAAGGAATTTTTTACAGCAAAGGAGACAGTTCAAGGGCATATAAAAAAGAAAACAACAATGAAAAAAAGCCCGCTACTTACTGCTCCCAAAAAGAGTACAGAGGAGTGGGCGAAAGAGAGGCCAATTTCGGGAGGAGAGGTGGATGAGAAAAAGGAAAACATGATGACAGGATTGAAGAGGAGAAAAAAAGTGAAGAAGAAATCATATGAGAGACGAAGAGGAGGAGGAAAAGGTGAAACAGTAATGTAAATCAAGGTAAAACAAAGTAAAGAGAGGAAGAAGAAGGAAAGGAAAGGTAGAGAGAAAGAAAATGTGAGATGAGAAAATGGAAAAAAAAAAAAGAGTGCGTAAAGAGGGAAGGGAAAGAGGAGGATATCAGAGAGAGAGAGAGAGAGAGCAGAGAAAGAAAAGACTGAAAAAAACTACGTGAGAGAGGAGAAGAAATGAGAGAGGGAGAGGAAGGGTGAGAGGGAGAGATAGGGAAAGGGAGAAGGGGGGGAAGAAGGGCTGACTACCACCTGTCCGGCAGCAGTAACTCAGCAGGGGTAGAGATGAGCGCCATTAAAGTCAGCAGGTGGGATACGCAATAGAAAGATTACCTGGGAGAGGGAGAGAGGGAGAGAGAGGTGGGAGAGAGAGGGAGACAATGGGAGAGAGGGAGAGCAAGCAATCATGACAGTTCTGCTACAATGTCTGCAGTGTCATTAGGGGAACGGATGGTGTTGTGACGCGCGGGAATGTGTGGGATTTAACACGGTGTAGGGTATTGGAACCTCTTTGGACGCGCCGTGAAGGGGATTAGCATGATTTAGGGAGTCCACACCTACTGGGATGCGCTTTTGGGGTAAGGGGTGAAGGAAGGAAGAGGAGAAGGTAGAGAAGAAGGCGAAAGCGATGATGAAGCAGATGAAGGAAAAGAAGAAGAAGATGAAGAAGAAGAAGAGGAGGAAGAAGATAAAGAAAGAAAGAAAGAAGAAGACAAACATGAAGAAAATAGAGGAGAAAGAAGAAAAACTAAAGAACAAGGAGAAGATACTGATTTACACACACACACACACACACACACACACACACACACACACACACACACACACACACACACACACATAGCATCCCCTCAAACCACCATTAATAACAGCAATAAAACCCATAATAAGAGCCTTCACACCAACAACAACAACAACAACAACAACAACAGAGAGGCAACCAACACCACCAACACCACTACCACCACCACCACCACCACCATCACCACCACCACCACCACTTTTTTATACTCCTCACTCATTCACCCTGATCTCCCCAAGCTCTTCCTCATTCTTCTCCCCACTTCCTCCCCACCCATCTAACCAGTCTCTTACCCCCTCCCCAGCATCCACATCCCTCTCATCTCCCCTGTTTTAGCATCCCAGTATTCTTCTCCCAACTTTCCCATTCTTCCATTACTCCATACTGTCTTTTATCTCCCCCTGTCTTATCTCCCCTTCCCTATCATTCTTTTTTCTCCCCATCCTCTTAGCCTCCAAAACCAACCTTCCTCCTCCTCCCCATCATCTTCCTCTTCTTTCCCCTTAAAAGTGCTTTCCTATATTCTCTTCCTTCCCTCCCTCTCTTCCCCACACACATTTTCCAGCCTCTCCTCTTCTTCTTCTTCCTCCTCCTCCTACTCCTCCTCCTCCTCCTCCTCCTCCTCCCCTTTTCCAACGCATCCCAAACCTTCTTTCATTTCTTCTGTATTTTTTTTCCACTAGCAAGTCCATTCTGTTTTCCTCCTTTTCTTCTCTTTTCCCAGTCCAATCTCACTCTTTCACTCCTCCTCCTCCTCCTCCTCCTCCTCCTCCTCCTCCTCCTTCCCATTTTCACCATTTCCCTAAGCTTCTTCCTCCTCTTCCTCTTTCTTTACCTCCTTCACCTCCTCCCATATATTTTTCTTCCATTTTTTCCCCTCTCTCCTATTCTTTATTGTTATTCATCTTCTTCTGCTCCTTTTCTACATTTCCTTCACTAGCATGTCCATCTCCTCTTCCTCCTTCTTCTTTTCCTCTTCTTCCAGTCCAGCCTCCTTCTCTATTCCACCAACCCGTCCCTACCTTCCTCTTCCACTCCCTCCTCTCTAACTTTCCTCCATCCATTCTGCTCCTACTTCCTTTTATTCTCTTTTCACTGCGAAGTCCATCATCATCTCCTTCCTTCTAATCATCTCACAGTCCAGCAGCCTCAACCCAACGACTCGTCTCCTCCTCCTCCTCTTCCTCCTCCTCCTCCCCACACGTACATCATACTCAAGATTCCTAAACACCGCCTTGCCGGCCACTCCCGCCGCCAGAGGGCCCCGCGCCTCCCCCCTCAAGCAAAAACGCAAGAATCGAAGACAATTTTAACGGAGAAGCTCAGAGGTCGCACCCTGGAACCCCTCTCCCCTCCTCTCGTCCTTCTTCTCCTTTCCTTCTTTATCTTCTCTTCTTCCTCTTCTTACTTTGTCTTAACTCTTCTTCCTCCTTCTCGTTCTTCTTTTCTTCTTTATCTTCTCTTCCTCTTCTTACTTTGTCACCTCCTCTTCCTCCTTCTCGATCTTCTTGTCTTCTTTATCTTCTCTTCCTCTTCTTCCTTTGTCTTAACTCCTCTTCCTCCTTCTCGATCTTCTTTTCTTCTTTATCTTCTCTTCCTCTTCTTCCTTTGTCTTAACTCCTCTTCCTCCTTCTCGATCTTCTTTTCTTCTTTATCTTCTCTTCCTCTTCTTACTTTGTCTTAACTCCTCTTCCTCCTTCTCGTTCTTCTTGTCTTCTTTATCTTCTCTTACTCTTCTTCCTTTGTCTTAACTCCTCTTCCTCCTTCTCGATCTTCTTTTCTTCTTTATCTTCTCTTCCTCTTCTTCCTTTGTCTTAACTCCTCTTCCTCCTTCTCGATCTTCTTTTCTTCTTTATCTTCTCTTCCTCTTCTTACTTTGTCTTAACTCCTTTTCCTCCTTCTCGTTCTTCTTTTCTTCTTTATCTTCTCTTCCTCTTCTTCCTTTGTCTTAACTCCTCTTCCTCCTCCTCGTTCTTCTTGTCTTCTTTATCTTCTCTTCCTCTTCTTCCTTTGTCTTAACTCCTCTTCCTCCTTCTCGATCTTCTTTTCTTCTTTATCTTCTCTTCCTCTTCTTCCTTTGTCTTAACTCCTCTTCCTCCTTCTCGTTCTTCTTGTCTTCTTTATCTTCTCTTCCTCTTCTTACTTTGTCTTAACTCCTCTTCCTCCTTCTCGTTCTTCTTGTCTTCTTTATCTTCTCTTCCTCTTCTTACTTTGTCTTAACTCCTCCTCCTCTTTCTGGTTCTTCTTGTCTTCTTTATCTTCTCTTCCTCTTCTTACTTTGTCTTAACTCCTCTTCCTCTTTCTGGTTCTTCTTGTCTTCTTTATCTTCTCTTCCTCTTCTTACTTTGTCTTAACTCCTCTTCCTCTTTCTGGTTCTTCTTGTCTTCTTTATCTTCTTTTTCTCCTCCTCTTACTGTGTCTAATGCCCCCATCTTCATTCCTCCTCTTCCTTGTCCTACTCCTTTATCTGCTCTTCCTCCTCTTCCTCTTCCTTTGCCTCCTTCATCTCCTCCCGTTTATTTTTCTTCCATTTTTTCCTCTCTCTCCTATTCTTTCCTCTCATTCATCTTCTGTACCTCCTCTTTCTTTCTCCAACTGTTATTACTGGTCTCTCTCTCTCTCTCTCTCTCTCTCTCTCTCTCTCTCTCTCTCTCTCTCTCTCTCTCACACACACACACACACACACACACACATTCACACCTATCTTCTCTCACCCTTGATCACACCTATCTCTTTCCTCTCCCTCTCTCTCTCCCTCTCACGTTTCCTCCCACACTTACGCCCTTCCTTCTCTCATCCCAAACTCAACCTCCCTTCCCTCCTCTCCCTTCCTCTTCCTTCCTCCTCCCCTTCTATTCCCATCATCCTCAGCCCTTCAATACAAGCCCTTCAGAGGTTGTAAAAGAAGGCCTGAAGAAAATAGAGAAACACACACACACACACACACACACACACACACACACACACACACACACACAGAGCCGTTACTTCTTCGTTCCAACTTGCTGAAAAGAGAGAGAGAGAGAGAGAGAGAGAGAGAGAGAGAGAGAGAGAGAGAGAGAGAGAGAGAATAAAAATAACCAAAGAGGAACACAAACTAAAAAAAAAAAACCGTAAGTAGAAAAATAGATATAGCCAAAAGAGGAAAACAAAAGAAAATAAGAAAACATAAAAAGAAAAGAGAAAACAAAAGAGAAGAGAAGAGAACGGTAGTCGGTAAGGAGAGAAAAATCAAGTAGGCAACTCTGAGACATGTTCAAGACGTGACTCTATGCGGCCCCTGTCTGTCTGTATGCCTGTCTGTCTCGCCTCTATCCGTCTGTCTGTCATATAAGGGTGTATGAAGGAGAGTCGTGTCCTGAGAAGTCGTGGCTGGTCGTACAGGAACAAACAAAAACAAAAACAAAAACATCATGACTGGTTCCGTACGTGTGTGTGTGTGTGTGTGTGTGTGTGTGTGTGTGTGTGTGTTAAATTGATTGTGATATTGTTTACTTTTGTTACCGTTGAGAGAGAGAGAGAGAGAGAGAGAGAGAGAGATGCTTGCAACGTGTCTCACCATAAAAGTAGAAGAAAAAGAATTCCAAACTGCTTACTGTATCTGACTTGCCTAATTCTTTTTTTTTTCCTTCTCATAATGACTGGTGACTTGGCGTGCTCTCAAACCCCGATGACTGATGACTGACGACTGACTGACTGACTGACTGATTTACTGACTGACGAACTGGCGGACCAAGATACTTAGTGCTATAGGATGACTTTCGAGGTTAAAAAGAATATATGCGAGAGTATTAATAAATTTTGATCAACTTAAACGACAACTTCTTCAAACTACTAATTGCTTGCTTTCTTGTTTTCTATTTTTGATTCGCTATTTCTGATTTTCTTTATGTTCATTTTCTTTTGTTTTTTTACGGTTTTTCCTTCTCCTTTTGATCATTACTTTTTTTTTATTACTTTTCTTCATCATCACCGTCATCTTCATCAATATATTTTGTTCCAAGTCTTAATTATTGTCTTTTTTTTTGTTCCTATTTATCTTCATTTCCTCTTTTTCTTCTTCTTCCTCCTCTTCTTCATTACCATCATCAATCATCATCATTACCAACATCTTTTTGTTTCAACTTCTCTCCATAACCATCACCTTTTCCTCTTACTTCTTCTTCTTCTTCTTCTTCTTCTTCTTCTTCTTCTTCTTCTTCTTCTTCTTTTTCTTCTTCTTCTTCTTTTTCTTTTTCTTTTTCGTTTTCTTCTTCTTCTTTTTCTCTTTCTTTTTCTCCTTCTTTTTCTCCTTCTTCTTCTTTTTTTCTTTTCTTTTTTTCTTCTTCTTCTTCCTCCTCCCGTTCTCACGCCCCGGCACACCTGAGGAGGGAAATCAGTGCCTTTCGTGGGCCAGGTGCCTTCCTTTCCTCCTCCAGGCACGTCGTGAGAGCCTAGCATTAGGGAGGAGACGCTCTTCCTCCTCTCCTCCTCCTCCTCCTCCTCCTCTGTGCATCATTCTGGTCTGTGTTACTTTCCTTCTGCGGTTATTTGGGATGAGATTTTCGGTTGGAGGAGGAGGAGGAGGAGGAGGAGGAAGAGGAGGAGGAGGAGCAATTAAGATAGCGTAACAGTAACATTAATCGGTCCGTCTCCCTTTCCTCCTCTTCTTCCTCTCTTCCTCCTCCTCCTCCTCCTACTACTACTACTACTACTACTACTACTACTACTGAACAAAGGAAGAGACAAAAGGAATAGTGGTAGTGAGGCTGCGTTCCTTGTTTTTTTTTTGTTATTGTTTATTGTTGGGGGTAACGGTAGTGGTGGTGATGGTAGTGGTGATGGTGGCGACAGTAGTGGAGGTGGAGGTGGTGGTGGTGGTGGTGGTTTGGCTTATTGCTTACTCACGCGCAACACCTGTACAAGCAAAAACCGGAGACACACCTTTCTCTCTCTCTCTCTCTCTCTCTCTCTCTCTCTCTCTCTCTCTCTCTCTCTCTCTCTCTCTCTCTCTCTCTCTCTCTCTCTCTCTCTCTCTCTCTCTCTCTCTCTCTCTCTCTCAGTACACGGGGTCACCTAAGACGAGATATTTGAGTCCTAAATGTGTGGTAATGAGAGAGAGAGAGAGAGAGTTAACAAGTATAGAGAGAAGAGTTACATAATGATGGGGAGACACATATGGAAGATGTGTGTGTGTGTGTGTGTGTGTGTGTGTGTGTGTGTGTGTGTGGGAGCGTAGTGGCTAACCGCAGGAGGACGTGTGTGTGTGTGTGTGTGTGTGTGTGTGTGTGTGTGTGTGTGTGTGTGTGTGTGTGTATGACACAAAACAGAACTCAATCAAGCACGAGAGAGAGAGAGAGAGAGAGAGAGAGAGAGAGAGAGAGACCCACCCACCCACCCACCCATCCATCTACCTGTCTATCTATCCATCTATCTATCTACCTGTACCGTTGCCTACCTGGACGGATTCTACTCACCTTGAAACTTATATAAGGAAACATAAATATCGTTGCGAGATTTCCTTATAAGTCTGTACAAGTTCTCTACTGTCATTATTATCACCACGACTGCCTCCTCCTCCTCCTCCTCCTCCTCCTCCTCCTCCTCCTCCTTCTCCTCCTCCTCCGCCCTGACACAAATTCCTCAGTACAATGATATATATTTTTGCGGCCTAATAAGACGCTGACCTAATTCTATTGCGTTTCATCTTGTCGCAGAATCTTTCATACAATTCAATTCTTTACTGGTCGCGTTCCATCCTTGAGGCCTTTTAGTATAGTGGTGGTTTAGGATGAGATGGTCTGCTTTCCACTCTTTCCTTTCCATTTCTTCTTTTTCTCTATTCTCTTTTACCTCCCTGTCTCTCTCCTCCATTCGTCTTTTCATCCCTCCCTTTCCCTATCCTTTTCTTTCCTTTCTCTATCCTATTCTTTCCTTTCCATTTCTTCTTTCTCTCTTTTCTCTCTTGCCTCCCTGTCTCTCTCCTCCATTCGTCTCTTCATCCCTCCCTTTCCCTATTCTTTTCTTTCCTTTCTCTATCCTTTTCTTTCCTTTCTCTATCCTTTTCTTTCCTTTCCATTTCTTCTTTCTCTCTTTTCTCTCTTGCCTCCCTGTCTCTCTCTCTCCTTCGTCTCTCCTCATCCCTATCCTTTTCTTTCCTTTCTCTATCATTTTCTTTCCTTTCTTTATCCTTTTCTTTCCTTTCCATTTCTTCTTTCTCTCTGTTCTCTCTTACCTCTCTGTCTCTCTCCTCCATTCGTCTCTTCATCCCTCCCTTTCTCTATCCTTTTCTTTCCTTTCTCTATCATTTTCTTTCCTTTCTCTATCCTTTTCTTTCCTTTCCATTTCTTCTTTTCCTCCATCCTTTCTAATATCCCTCTTTTCCTTTATTCACCTTATCCTTCCTTCTCTCCATCCTTCCTCTTTCCCTCCATCCTTTCTAATATCCTACTCTCCCTTCATTCACCTTATCCTTCCTTCTCTTCATACCCTTCCTCCCTTCCTCTTTCCCTTCGTCCCTTCCTACTTTCACCCTATCCTTCCTTTTCTTCATACCCTTCCTCCCTTCTTCTTTCCCTCCATCCTCTCTAATATCCCTCTCTCCCTTCATTAACCTTATCCTTCCTTCTCTTCATACCATTCCTCCCTTCCTCTTTCCCTCCGTCCCTTTACCTCGCTCCCTCGCTCCCTTCCTACCTATCATTTCCCTCCATAAGGCTTGGCGGCAAAACGCGGGTTCGGCGAGGCTTGATTTCAGCACCTGGCAGGACTTACAGGCGGAGAGGCAGCGGGAGCATCACATTACGTCGTCGTGGCGGCTATTCCCCCTGATGGATGCGCCCCCCCTCCCCCCTTACTCCCCTTACCCTCCCCGTCACCCGCCCTCACCCACCTCGGCCCCTCCTCGTCTCCTCCCCGCCGCATCCCTTACCTATCTCTACCTTTCTGATGCGTTCCTGCTACTCCTGCTTCTCCTGCTGCTGCCGTGTGTGTGTGTGTGTGTGTGTGTGTGTGTGTGTAGTGGTGGTGGTGCGGTTAGTTGGGTGAGTGTCGTTTGGGTGCGTGGGTGAATGGTTGAGTGCTTTGTTAGGTGGTTGAGTGGTTGCATGTAAGAAGAAGGACCAATTCGTGTGTGTGGATGTGTGGTTGAGTGGGTGAATGGTTGAGGTTTGTTGAGTGGTTATGAGTTTGGTTGGGTGAGTGCTTGGGTGAATAGGTGTATGATTGAGTGGTTGTGTTGATGGTTGAGTGGTTGATGCGGGAATAAAGGGAAAACAAAATCGTGTGTGGTTGAATGGTGGTTGAATGAGGGAGTGGTTGAGTATTTTGCTTTGTGGTTGTAAGGTTGGGTGAGTGGATGGGTGAATGGATGATTGACTGTGTGGTTGGGACATCAAGGAAGACAACACTAAACCCAAAACCGAGAAAGCGACCTTCACCTACAACAAAACCTAATTACTGAGCACAATAATTATATGAATGAATTAAGTTTTTTGCGAAGTAAATTATATAGGAAAAGAGGAAACAATCTAATTTTTTTCTTCTTTTGCGCGTAAAGGTATGAAAAAAAAAGACAATGAAGGAATAAAGACAGACAACAACAACAGCAACAACAACAACAACAACAACAACAGCAACAATAACAACAACCACAACAACAACCACAACAACAACAACAACAACAACAACAGGAGGGCCGCCATTAGCATCCATCCAGGTGTGTAAATGAAGGTAGAAAAAAAAATATAAAAAAAAAACAAAATATTGCCGGTGGTTTTTGTGGCTTCAATAATTTTATCCGACAAACTCCAAGGACGGAAAATAAGGAACAGAGAGACAGACGACTAAAGGAGACGGAAAAGAAGGAGTAGAAAGAGGAGGAGGAGGAGGAGGAGGGGGAGGAGGAGGAGTAAGAGGAGGAGGAGGATTTGAAGGATCATAAATAGTGAATTAGGGTAAAGGATATGTGAACAATTGAGGAGATGAGCAAATAGTGGAGGAGGAGGAGGAGGAGGAAGAGGTGGAGGAGGAGGAGGAGGAGAAAAAAGAGGAGGAGGAGGAGGAGGAGGAGGAGGAGGAGGAGGAGATACAGGGTTACGAACAGGAAGCAATAAAGTAGGAGGAGGAGTAAAAAAAAAAAAAAGAGGAAATAGGAAAAAAAATACGTGAGAGGACAACAAACTACAAAGAGGAAGAAAAGTAAGACGAAGAAGAAAGAAGAAAACGTCAAAAAGAAATTAGGAAAAGGGAAAAATAAACGCAAGAAAACAGAAAACAAAACAAAAAATACCTGACAAATTACGGAACAAGGCAGGTGCGTTAGGGACGGGACGGGAAGGGACAGGTGTGTGTGTGTGTGTGTGTGTGTGTGTGTGTGTGTGTGTGTGTGTGTGTGTGTGTGTGTGTGTGTGTGTGAATGGAAAACAGGTGTGAAACGTAGGGGAAGCAGTGGAGGAGGAGAAGGAGGGGGAGGAGGAGGAGGAGGAGGAGGAGGAGGAGGAGACACGTGACCACAGAGGAGAGGAAGAGGTAGATCGATGAGGTAAGGTTCATTTGCATATAATGATAGAGAAGAGTAGCTACCAGTGTTGACGGAGAGGGGAGAGACTGCTCCTCCTCCTCCTCCTCCTCCTCCTCCTCCTCCTCCTCCTCCTTTTCTTATCGTTATTCCAAGGCTCTTTACTGTATATAATTTATTTGCATACGTTTTACTTTTCCTCTTTCCTTTTATTCTTTTATTCTTTCTCATTTTCATCTTGCTTTTTCTTTTCAATTATGTCCATCTCTTTTCTTCCTCATTCTCATTTTTACACTTTTCTATTTCGTCCATCTCTTTCTCTCGATTTTTTGTTATTTTCTCTTTTCTATTTCGTTCTTCTTTCTTTCTCATTCTCATTTGTTTTTCTTATCTACTTGCTTCGTCTCGTTTCTTCCGCCTACTCCTCTTTTTTTTTCTCCTCTTCCTCTTGTTAACGTCAGATCCTTTTTAATGTATCTCTTCTCTATATGCACCTTTTCACTTATTTTCTTATAAACTCTCTTTCTTACCCCTTTTTCCTTCATTTTCTCTCTCCTCCATCTTCTCCTGCATCTCTTCATTTTAATCAGCCTCTTCGCATCTACACATTCAGGCTTTTCATTTTCCCCCATCCCTTCATCTTCTTCCATTCCACTACGGTCTTCTACTTTCCCTTATCCTTTTCATCTTTTTTTGCTCTTTTTCTCTCCACTTCATATCACTTCAGTTTTCTCTTACTCCTCTCTACGCCTTTTTCCTTCCTATTTCCTGGTCTATCATTTTTTTCTTTCTCATTTTTCTCATTATTCTTTCCCTTCTCACCTTCTCCCTCTTCTTTCACTCTTCTTCTCTCCAGTTTATGTCCGTGCAGTTTTCCTTCTCTTCTCTCTACGATGTTTTATTTCCCATTTCCTGGTTTGTCTTCTTGTCTTTTTCATTCTTCTTCTTCTTTCCTTTATCCCCTTCCTCTTTATTCATTCCTCCTTTCTCCACTTCTCTACGATATTTCACTTTCTACGTCATGTTTTCTTAACCTTTTCATTCTTCTTCTTTCCTTTATCAACTCTTTCCTTTTTATTTGCATCCTCTAATTTCTTTCCACTTGATATAATACAGTTTTCCTCTCTCTCTCTCTCTCTCTCTCTCTCTCTCTCTCTCTCTCTCTCTCTCTCTCTCTCTCTCTCTCTCTCTCTCTCTCTCTCTCTCTCTCTCTCTCTCTCTCTCTCTCTCTCTCTCTCTCTCTCTCTCTCTCTCTCTCTCTCTCTCTTCCTTTGCCTACTTCCTGATTTCTCTCCTTGTCTTTCATTTTCCATCTTTAGTCTCCTCTCCACCTCTCCTCCACTCACCTCCACAAGCAAGCAAAGATCCCCTCCGATGGCTCCACTAAGATAGTTTCCCCTTTAATCCTCTTTTCCCACTTTTTTTTCGAGTACAAATTCTAGGAACCGATTTTTCGTGGAAACTTCATAATTCATCAAGAGTAATTTTTTTTCGTGATATCTTAATTGATGGATGAAGGCGAGAAATTGATGAAGAAACACAGATAGATACCTTATAGTCACAGAGATAAAGAGTTAAACAGTTGAGGTCCATAGGTAGGGTTTTATTTTAATGTTTTGTCACCTAGACCTGCTTCCTTTACGAATACGAAAAAAACGAAATTAAAAGAGAAAGGGGAATGAAAATAAGAGAACGCCAAAATGAGAAAGTGTATACAGGGCAGCTACGAAAATATGGTAAGAAAATATACGGAAAAGGAGGAGGAAAAATATATCAATGGAAGCTTTTAGTGGGAAGTAGATGATAAGAAAAATTAAATGAGAAAGGGGAATGAAAATAAGAGAAGACCAAAAAGAGAAAATGTATACAGGGCAGCTGCGAAAATATGCAAAGAAAATATACGGAAAAGGAGGAGGAGGAAAAATATATCAATGAAAGCTTTTAGTGGAAATTAGATGCTAAGAAAAATATTATATAGAGAGAACCGCAATAAAGAGAAGAAAGATGGAGGAAGAAAAAAAGTATAAATGAACGGTTTTAGGTACAATAAACGTCTGCAGAAAAAAGAACAAATAAAATAACGAGAAAAAAGGAATTATACAAAGACTCATAACGAAGAAAAAACAAAAAAAACAAAAGAAAATACTGGAAAATGAGTACAAAAAAAAGTAAATAGTAAGGAAAAACAAAACAAAAACGCTAAACAAACGCAAGAAAATTAACATAGAGAAGCAAATGGAAGCGAGAAACAAACACACACTAAACAAATGAACGGTGTAAAGCGTGATGAACGTGATAGGGAAGAAAGGCAAACAAAATCATCGATACTTTTTATAAATAGCAAATGCGATAATTAGCGAAGTCGCCCAAACGGAACGAAGGAAACGCGTGCGGCGAACGAAATTAACAACAGGATCGATACAGAACACCAACAGGAGCGAGCAGAGGAAGCGATAAATAAACAAAACAGTAAACACACGGGCAATCCACAGGTGCAAACATACCTGACTAATTAGGAGGGTGAAAGAAAATTGTAATAGCACTCCCTTCCTTCCCGCCTCTGTGTGTGTGTGTGTGTGTGTGTGTGTGTGTGTGTGTGTGTGTGTGTGTGTGTGTGTGTGTGTTTCTTACCTGGGCCGCTAGTGACGTCACGGTACAGGTTAATGATCATCCCTCACCTGTAAAGAGAGAGAGAATAAAAACGTGTTAAGATCATAAATAACAAAAAAACAAATACACACACACACACACACACACACACACACACACACACACACACACACACACACACACACACACACACACACAAATTTACAGGTATCAGGTGAAGTGCGTGGGAGAGTTCGTGCTCACCTGTGCTTTTTTGAGCCACACCTGAAATGCCTGTGTAAATAAGTTAATCGGAGTGTGCCTCGTGTGGCTCTCGTGGCTCCCTTTCCCTTCCCTTTGCTCCATCGGTCTCCCTCTACCCTTCACCTTTATCCTTTTTCTTATTCTTTCTCTTCCTTCTCCTCCATTTTCCTTTTTTCATCACCCTTTTCTTATTCTTTCTCTCCCTTTTTCCTCCTTTTTCCTTTTTTCATCGCCCTTTTCTTATTCTTTCTCTTCCTTTTTCCTCCTTTTCCCCTTTTTTCATCACCCTTTTCTTATTCTTTCTCTCCCTTCTCCTTTTTCATCACCCTTTTCTTATTCTTTCTCTTCCTTTTTCCTCCTTTTTCCTCGCCCTCTTCTTTCTTTCTCTTCCTTTACTTATGTCAGTCCTTCCATGCATCTCATTTTCCTCCCTTTCTTCTTTTCTTCTTTGATCTTTCTTCCTCTTCTCTCTCCTCTCTTTAGCTTTTTTATCATCCTTTTCTTTTCCTTATTATATACTCTTTTTACTATTTTCTTTATCTTCTTCCATGCTCTTTATTTTCTTCCCTTCTTGTCTTCTTTTTTTCTTGTCTTTCTTCTTTTCCTTTTCTTTCAATATTCATGTAGGCTACCGACCTTTTTAAGCCCCTCCCTCCCTTCTTTTCCCTTTTCTTTAGTCTCTCTCTCTCTCTCTCTCTCTCTCTCTCTCTCTCTCTCTCTCTCTCTCTCTCTCTCTCTCTCTCTCTCTCTCTCTCTCTCTCTCTCTCTCTCTCTCTCTCTCTCTCTCTCTCTCTCTCTCTCTCTCTCTCTCTCTCTCTCTCTCTCTCTCTCTCTCTCTCTCTCTCTCTCTCTCTCTCTCTCTCTCTCTCTCTCTCTCTCTCTCTCTCTCTATCTCTATCTCTCTCTCTCTCTCTCTCTCTCTCTCTCTCTCTCTCTCTCTCTCTCTCTCTCTCTCTCTCTCTCTCTCTCTCTCTCTCTCTCTCTCTCTCTCTCTCTCTCTCTCTCTCTCCGGAAAGTCGAGAAAGTGTAAAGTGGAAGCCTCGCTACTAAGTATCTAATAAGCATAATAACTTCACTTCCAGTCGGCAATTTATCATGTAAATTTGTCTTGCTTCCCATTATAAGCCGAATACCTTGTCCATCACCCGGCGCAGCCCTCATCCTGTCCCTCGCACCTGTATACCTGTCCTCCGCTGCCTGTCTACCCGCCCACCTGTTTGGCTGTTCACCTCTCTTGCCTTATAAACCTTTTCCTTTCCTCTTCATTTTCCTTCCTTCTTTACTGTATTTTTTTCTGTCTTCGTCTTTTTCCCTGCTCTTCACACCTGTACCTTCTCCCCCCCCCCCTTACCTGCCTGCCTGCCCACCTGTTTACCTGTTCACCACTCTTGCTGTATATAACTTTTCCTCTGTTCTTCTTTTTCCTTCCTTCTTTGCTTATTGTTTTCTGTTTTCTCCGTCTTTCTTCCTGTTCTTTACACCTGAACCTGTCCTCCCTTACCTGCCTACCTGCCCACCTGTTTACCTGTTCACCTCTCTTGCCTAATATACCTTTTCCTCTCCTCTTCATTTTCCTTCCTTTACTTAATGTTTTGTGTCTTCTCCGTCTTTCTTCCTGTCTCTCACACCTGTACTTGTCCTGCCTTACCTGCCTGCCTGCCCACCTATTTTTCTATTCACCTGTCTCACCTTGTATACATTGTTCTCTGTTTTTCATTTTCCTTCTTCTGTTATCATATGTTAGAGCTATTTTCGTATATGTTCCTTTTCGTCTCCCTTCTTAACTATTTTGGTATATTGTCTTTTTCAACCCTTTTTTATCATATTTTTTTGGTATATTTTCCTTTTCCTCCTCCATCTTTATCGCATTTTTTTACTGTGAATATCTTGGTATAATTTTTTTTCCCTTCTTACTTTTCCTTCCCTCTCTACGGTATTTTTTTAACTGTATATCTCGTTATCATTTTCTCTCTTCTTCCTGCTTTCTTCTCCATCGTGTATTTTTTTAACTATGAATATCTTGGTATCTTTTTCTCTGTTCTTCCTATTCCTTCTTTCTTTACTCTGTTTATCAAGGAATATGTTGGTATCTCTTTCTTCTCCCTTTCCATTCTTCACTGTATTCTTAACTATGCATATCTTGGTATCTTTTTATCTCTTCCTCTTCCTTCCTTACTTACTTATGCATGTCTTTGTATTTTTTTCTTTCTTTCCTCTTCCTTCCTTCTTTACCTTACTTTTTTTTTAACTATAAATATCGGAGTATCTTTTTTTTCGTCTTTTTTTAATTTTTACAGTGGATAGTGTTTCAAGACCTCATGTTTTCTCTCATATTTTACGTGTCTATGTCTTGCCTTTTAATTGTTTTGCTTATTTTCTTGTCTGTCTGTCTGTCTGTCTGTCTGTCTGTCTGTCTATCTGTCTATATGTCTGTCTGTCTATCTGTCTGTCTTCACCCACAAATCTTCCGAAACTCTCACTTTCCTTTATCGTTTCCTCCACCTTTCCCTTCCTTCTTATCTCCCAATTTCTTCCCACCACCACCACCACCACCACCACTATCACCACCACCAGTATCTTCCCTTCCCTTTCCCTATCTTCCTTCCTACCTTCCCCTTCTATCTCCTGTTTTCCTGCAAGTTCTATCTTTCGTCCCCCCCCCTCCATCTCCCTCCTCTCTAACCTCTTCCTCCTCCTCCTCCTCCTCCTCTCATCACCTCGCATTCCTCCACACCTTCTCTCCCCTCAGGGTATACCTTCTCGACTCCCCTGCGGCCTTGCGGAATCCCTTAGGAGGAGGAGGAGGAGGAGGAGGAGGAGGGTATGGGGGTATGGGGAGTGAAGGAAAGCACAAAAAGAGTAGATGATTGTAGATAGTAAAAGAGATGCAAATAGAAAAAAAACTAGAGAAAGTGAAGAGGAAGAAGAAGAAGGAATAGGAGGAGGAGGAGGAGGAGGAGGAGGAGGAGGAGGCAGTCAAGAGTGAAAAGAATGAAAGGAAAGATGTAGCAAAGAAGAAGAAGAAGCAGAAGAAGACGAGGAGGAAAAAGAAGAAGGAGTAAAAGGGAATAGGAAGTGAAAAAAAAGAAAGGAAATATGTAACGAAGAAGAAGAAGAAGCAGAAGAGGAAGAAAAAGGAGTAAAAGAAAGTAGGGAGTGAAAATAATGCAAGAAAAGACGTAACGAGGAAGAAAGAGAAGAAGAAGAGGAAGGAGGAAAAGGAAATGGGAGGCGAAAAGAAAGCAAGAAAACACGAAACGAGGAATAAGAATAAAAATAAGAAGTAGAGGAAGTAGGAGAAGGAAACGGGAAGTGAAAAGGAATGCAAGGAAGGATATAACGAGGAAGCAGCAGAAGGAAGATGAGGACGAGGAGGGGGAAGATGAGGAGGAAGGCGCGTTGGTGATGGGGATGCAGGCGAGGAAGGAATGGGGGTAGCGAAGTCGTGCCGTGGGGCTGGGGATGGAGGCTCCTGATCGATAGTAAGGTAGCGGCGAGGAGTCGTAAATAACGTAGAACATGTTATTGTCGCCGAGCATTGCCGGGCAACATGCAACCCAACCCACTCGGCGGTCCCTTGGCGGCGAGACGAGGAGATAGGGAAGGGAAGGTGGGAAGAAGGAAAGCATGAAGCGGAGAGAGGAGGAGGAGGAGGAGGAGGGAGATACAGAAGGAAAGGAAGGAAGGAGATAAGGAAGACATGAAGGAGGAGTGAAATATGAGGGAAGGGTATGCAGAAGGAGAATGGGAAGGGAAAAAGGGAAGGAAATAGGGAAGGAAAGGAGAGAAGGAGATAGGGAAGGAAAGGGGAGAGGGAAGGAAGACATGAAGAGGAGAGAGAAGGATGAGGGAGGAAGGTAAAAAAGGAAAGGAGGAAAGGATAGAGTGGGAAAAAATGAGGGAAAGGATGGTATAGGTTGATAATGAAGGGATGGATGGAAGGAATTAGAGAAGGAAAGGGGAGGGAATGAGATAGGGAAGGAAAAATATTTAGAAAAGAGGACAAGGAAAAAATATGAGAAAACATTAAGAGAGCAAAGGAAACTGAGAAAACGAAGAAAAAAAAGAAGGAAAAGAAAAATGCAGGAGGTGAAATGGGGAAAAAAGGAGAGAGGAAGAGAAAAAAAATGGGAAAAAGCAAAATAAAGCACAAGCCTGGATTTAGGAGAAGGCGTAGACGAAAAAAGAGGAGAATAAACAAAAAAAAAAAAGAATGTAAAGGAATAAAAACACAGTAGGAGGAAGAGGATGAGACCAGAACTAGCATACAGGAAAGCAGGAAAGAGGCATAGAGGAAGGTGGAGAAAAAAGTAGAACCCGGAGTAGGAGGAGTAAGAGGAGGAGTAAGAGGAGGAGACCGCGGCAGCATCCTCGTCGTTACGCTGCGCCGCGGGAGGAGATAGATCAAGCTCCTGACGTGTATTATCCGGCGTCTTATCAGTCATTGGGGCTGGCGGAGGAAGATTACGTCAATTTGTATATAAACAATCATTATCATCGCCTGAGTTATGGAGCCGCGCCTGGGTAATTAGATAGATTATTTCTCATCATAGGTTTTAGGACAATTTAAATCACCTTCTCATGAAACGAGTCGCCCGCCCCGCGTCCCTCTGATTATACACGCCCGCCAAAATATGGGCGAGGACGCTGTGTTTACCTGCAGGGATTATTATTTCCCAGGTATTATATTCCAAGTGGTCCGCCGCCGCCGCCGCCACTACACCCTGAGAAGAGGAGGAGGACGAGGAGGAGGAGGAGGAGGAGGAGGAGGAGGAGGAGATCAACCCATGAAGACCTTTACACGGGAGGACAAACAACTATCCTCTTCCATTTCTTCTTCTTCTTCCTCCGCCGACGCTGCTTCACTCTGCTAGGAGGAGGAGGAGGAGGAGGAGGAGGAGGAGGAGGAGGAGGAGGGGGAAAAGATACACCCATGAGGACCTTTACGCGGGAGGACAAACAACTATCCTCTTCCTTTTCCTCTTCTTCTTCTTCCTCCGCCGCCGCTTCACTCTACAAGGAGGAGGACGAGGAGGAGGAGAAGGACGAGGAGGAGGAGGAAGAGGAGGAGGAAGAGGTCAACCAATGAGGACCTTTACGCGGGAGGAGGATAAACAACTCCTCCTCCTCCTCCATCCTCCTCCTCCTCCTCCTCCTCCACCTCCTCCAGCAACAGGTACACCCGCGCCAACCTCCGCATCACCTCCACTATGTAAATATTATGGCGCCGAAATACGGAGGACGATTTAATGGCACGCAAAAAAAAAAAAAAAAAAAAAAAAAAACGCGCAAAAAGTTAATTCACAAAAAAAGTAAAGAAAAACACAAGTTAAGAGAAGGAGTTAAACTGCAGCAGACACGTTACCTGTAAGACTAAACTAGGGGAGGGGCAGCGGGGAGGGAGAAGGAGGGGGTGTTGATGGGGAGGAAGATGCAGAGGAAGAAGGGGAGGGAGAAGGGAGGAGAGGTGAAAAGCTGTGATGTAAGGAGAAGGGAAAGAAGGGAGGTAGGGTTGGAAATACAGAGAGGTAAGAAGGTAAGCAAGAGGTAAGGGAAAGGAATGGGAGAGGGAAGATGAAGGATGAGGAGGAAGGAGGGAAGGGAGAGGAGGGGATAGAATGTGGAGGAGGGGTTAGTGGATGGGGTTGGGGGTGGAGGTGGGTGTTATGTGAAGCTAAGGTGCAGAAAGGGGTGGTGGGGAGAGTGGAGGAGGAGGTGGGGGGGTAATGACGGGGGGGGGGGGGGTGCTGTGAATGGGATAATTAGGGGAGATTTTGTAGGCCAGGTAAGGTATGCTCAGGTAGGTCGGGTAATTGTGGACTGGTGGAGGTGATATCTTGATCGGCGCGTCATTCCACTCACCCACACACTCCACATTCCTCCTCCACCTCCTCCCTTCCTTCCTCTCTCCACTTCCCTCCCCCACACTTCTCTTCCAATCCACCTATTTTGCTATTTTCCTTACTTCATGTCTCATCCACTTTTTTTCTTTTTTTTATTACTTTTTCTTTTTCTTTCTTTCTTCTTTTTCTTTTCTTTCACTTTTTCTTCTCTCTCTCTCTCTCTCTCTCTCTCTCTCTCTCTCTCTCTCTCTCTCTCTCTCTCTCTCTCTCTCTCTCTCTCTCTCTCTCTCTCTCTCTCTCTCTCTCTCTCTCTCTCTCTCTCTCTCTCTCTCTCTCTCTCTCTCTCTTCCACGCCTCCAGCTCCACCTCGTTAAGCTCCTGAACCGTGAGAAGTGGAAGGATCCGACCCTTAAAATTTAAAGGTTACAATCATAACATTTTCCTTCTTCAGAAACTCGAAACTAAAGGAAAGAATTCGTGAGGATATTAGACAAAACGTATCTTTTATGTACACGCACGGCCATTACGCACACGCACATACACACACACACACACACACACACACACACACACAGAACCACCCTCACCACTAACTATCTTACCGTATCTTACTAACGCAAACCTTCCCTCGCCCTCAACTACTGGTGGTGGTACTGGTGGTGGTGGTACTGGTGGTGGTGGTGGAGTTACCGGTAATGATGGCGGAGCTGCAGGAGTTACGCCTCACTACCTCACACCTTAATGAGTGTTGCCATAAGTCGTGTGTGATTACCTGAAGAAGGGGAGGAGTTCGAGGAGAAGGAGGAATAGGAGAGGAAGACAGTCGTAGGAGTACCAGGTAGGGGAGTACGATTATGGGAATGGGAGGAAAGGGAACAATGTGGAGGAAGAAGACAGACGGAGGAGGAGGAGAAGTGGAGGGACAAAGCTGGAGGAGTAACAGGTTAAGGACTACTGAGGGAAAAGAGAGGAAAGGGAAATAAACTTACAGAAAGCAGAGGAAGAGTAAACAGGGACGAGGAGGAGCAGAAAGGCTTGTGACGAAGCTGCCTCCTCTATAGCGATCCATTGCGTTCGTCATGTACTTTTCTGATTCGTATTACAGATGAAAACGTGGGCGCGCGAACGTTCAGTAGATTTCTGTCCCTAAGAATCAACAATTAGTACAACTTTTGAGTGAGGTCATATATTTTTTTCGAACTGATTGCTTCTCCCCGGAGTTTGTTCCAGTGACTGATGACTCGATTCGAAAAAATAAACAAACAAATAAATGATAAAATGTAAATTATGATGATGAAGATGATACAAATGATGAAAATACCGATAAAAAAAATAGCCATAACTCTTTCCGGCGCCCCCCCACCAAAAAAAAAAAAATGATATAAATGATAATGATAATAAAAAATACCAATAATAAAAAAAATAAAAAAATAGTCCTTACCAGCCCTCACAAATCGCTCACGACGGATCCAAACAACAACAATCAAACAGGGCAAACAACACAAATTACAAACAAATAAAAACAAACATGCAAAAAAAAAAAAAAAAAGAAGGGCAATCAGGATGCAAAACTCGAAACAAAAACAAAACAAAAATACAGCCCAATAAATGCAAATGGCGTACAGAAGGAGGAGGAGGAGGAGGAGGAAGAAGAAAAGAGGGAGGGAGGGAGGACGGTGTGAAGGGATTAAGGGGGAATGGGGGAAAAGGAGGGGGGAAATAAAGGGTATAAGAGGGAAGATAAGGAATAGGTACGAAGGGAAAGAAGAGAAAACGGAGATAAAGAAAGGCAAAGAGAGAAGGAAGGCGGTGGAGAAGGAGATGAAAAGATAAAGATGGAAAAAAGAGGCTGGAGAAGAAAATGAAGGAAAAAAAGAAAATTAAATGACGAGGAAAAAAAGAGAAGGAACAGAGAATCGATGATTTTGTAATGAGGGTAAAGAAGGGAGGAGGTAGAAGGGATAAAGAGAATGGGAGGAATATAATGAGAACAATGAGGTTTAGATGGAAATGGAGGGAGATAAAGTGGGAGAGAGTGAGGTAGAAATGGAAGCAGAGCGGTGTGGGGGATGGGTTAGGGGAGAGGGGGACAGGAGAAGAGGGGAGGAGGTTACGGTAGAAATGGAGGTAGAGGAGAGGAGAGGAAGGGAAGGGGGAGTAATGTTGGAAATAGCAGTGATGATGGTGATGGTGATGATAGTGGTGGTGGTGGTGGGCGGTGAAGTAAATTGAAACTGTATCTCTTTCATTCACTCAAGTATCCATTGCACCTGAGCAGCCCAGGTGAGGCAATCAGGCGGGTGGCGGGAGATGAGGATGTTGAGTTACCTGATCGCGCCTGGGGGAATCACTGTTAATTCAGCCACAGGTGTTTTTGTACTCTCTCTCTCTCTCTCTCTCTCTCTCTCTCTCTCTCTCTCTCTCTCTCTCTCTCTCTCTCTCTCTCTCTCTCTCTCTCTCTCAAAATAATGAAATGGAATGGAATAAAAATCAAATGGAACGTTCAGGTGTTGCGATTTCGGATGCTTTTCAATTATTTTCTTTTTTTTTTCAGTCTGAGGTGTTCGGGGATTGTTTGTTTTGTTGGTGTTTTTTTTCTCTTTTCATAACATTTCTTTTTTTTTCTTCTATTCTATCGTTCCCTCGTGATCGGCGCCCTCTCGTTCCTCCGCTACTCTCGGCCTAATTGAACGATCTCCGCCTGCCCAAAACCATCTCTCGCTCTCTCCCGTCCCGCCGAAGTTCTTTTTTTATCTAGTCGTTTACCTGCGCGAGTTGTCGGTTTATGTTAATTCGGACTCTGGCTATGCTCGCGTTAACTTGATTTACCTCTAACTCCCTCGGCCTGGCTACCTGTTCACCTGTCTATCTGTCTGTCTGTCTATGTGATGTAGAAATATAAAGTCTGTAGTTCTGTTCTTACCTGTAACCCTCGCTTCCTACCTGTCTGCACACCTGTCTGTCTGTCTGTGTGATGGGAGAAAAGTCTGTTGTACTATTCAAATTTATCTTTTTTTTCCTTCTATAACTTTCTAAAATATTGTGTCTAGCTTTTTATTTAACATTAATTCATGGTTTTATTTTTATTGATTAGTGAAATATCTTTTCTTTTATATTTCAGTAACTTAAATGGAGGAAGAGAGGGAAAGGAGGATGAGGGAAGGAGTCGTGAAGGAAGGAAAGGAGGTGGAGAAAGAGGAGGAGGAGGAGGAGGAGGAGGAGGAGGAGGAGGAGGAAAGGAGAAGATAGGTAGATCAGCTTCCCATCCGTCTACTAAACTTTCTCTTCTTCAAACTTCCTTCATTTCGTTATCTCCTTTAACCGAACTTCCGTAATCTTGCCTTCAGTTTCTCTCTCTCTCTCTCTCTCTCTCTCTCTCTCTCTCTCTCTCTCTCTCTCTCTCTCTCTCTCTCTCTCTCTCTCTCTCTCTCTCTCTCTCTCTCTCTCTCTCTCTCTCTCTCTCTCTCTCTCTCTCTCTCTCTCTCTCAGTATAGGTATTCAATAAATCAAGAAAGTAAATCATTTCGACAGTCCTAACAAGTTTTGGGATTAAGAACAAAACCCTCCAAATATGGTATCAGCGTTATTCTCTCTCTCTCTCTCTCTCTCTCTCTCTCTCTCTCTCTCTCTCTCTCTCTCTCTCTCTCTCTCTCTCTCTCTCTCACGGGGTCAAAGGTCAGCCTACAGGTGCCGTTACCTTACAATTACTCTTTATCACGAGACACCTCCACTAATGACCTTGAGACACACACACACACACACACACACGCACACACACACGCACACACACGTTACACTAACATATTTTAATTAGGTCTCCAAGCAATGAACCTTCACTCCTCCTCCTCTTCCTCCTCCTCCTCCTCCTTCTTCTCCTACTCCACGGTGGATTAGCTCAAGGAGGATGTTATAAACTTCGTAGTGTGACACATGAGGGATAAATATTGCCTATGCAGGTGTGTGTGTGTGTGTGTGTGTGTGTGTGTGTGTCTCTCTCTCTCTCTCTCTCTCTCTCTCTCTCTCTCTCTCTCTCTCTCTCTCTCTCTCTCTCTCTCTCTCTCTCTCTCTCTCTCCGGGAGAAGACTGGGGGATGACTAAGGAGAGGTGGAGGTAATTATTGGAGGGAAGATGAAGTAGTCTCCTTTTGTTTCCTCTCCGCGTACCAGCCTCCTCCTTCTCCTCCTCCTCCTCCTCCTCCTTCTCCTTTTCGTCTCTCCACAAGACAACCTCCAACACTAAAAAGAGGAAGTGAATGGAGGAAGAACAGAGAAGAAAACAAGGAGAGAGAGAGAGAGAGAGAGATGAGAAAACAGAACAAGACTAACAAGAAGAGATAACCCAGAAAGAGAAACGGGACGAAGAAAAAATATAAGAAGGATGACAAGGATTGAATAAAAGAAGGAATGGCGGCGGGATACAAAGAGGAGGAGGAGGAGGAGGAGGAGGAGGAGGAGGAGGGAGGAAAACTGTGACGGTGGAGGTAGCGTAACGGTGGAGAGACATCCTCAGCCAAAAGCACTCAGGTGTGTCGTTACCGATCACCTGTGCGCCTCCTCCTCCTTCTCCTCCTCTTCCTCCTCCTCCTCTTCCTTCCTCCTCTTCCTCGTGTTGCATTTGGTGGTTTTATTTCTACTTTCTTCTGCAGCGGAGGAAGATAAGGAATGAAGTGAAGAGGAGGAGGAGGAGGAGGAGGAGGAGGAGGCAAGAGAAGCATCGAAAGAGGTGGATGCTGGAAACGAAGAAGAGGAGGAGGAGGAGGAGAGAGAGAGAAATGAAACAGGAGCTAAAGAAAAACGAAAAAAAAAAAAACGGAGGAGGAAGTTAGGACGAAGAAGAAGCAGCTGGAGGAAGAAGGAAGAGGAGGAGAGGCTGGAAACCGAGGAGGGGGAGGAAGGAGGGGGAGAACGAAAGGTAATGAAGGGTGGACGAAACTCACTGAAAAACATTAACTTACCCAGAAGCGGTGAATCCCGACACTGCCTTCGTTTTTGCTCACTGATATCCCTTAATTTAGTGTTCTCCTCCTCCTCCTCCTCCTCCTCCTTCTTGTACCTCTGATATTCCTGCTTCTGCTTTCTACACCTTCTCTTCTTCTTCTTCTTCTTCTTCTTCTTCTTCTTCTTCTTCTTCTTCTTCTCCTTTTTCCTTTTCTCTCCCCATTCGTTCTGTCTTTGTGTGTGTGTGTGTGTGTGTGTGTGTGTGTGTGTGTGTGTGTGTGTGTGTGTTTCTTTGCTGTTTTTTTGTGTGTTTTCTTGCATGTTTTATCTCCTCCTCCTCCTCCTCCTCCTCCACCTCCTCCTTGCGTGTCCGCGTTTTATTTATTCTTCTTCTTTCTGCTTCTGTTTCATGTTTTATTTTTTGTTTTCTTCTTATTCTTTCTTTCTTATGGTTTATTCTTTCCTCATTTCCTTCCTTTCTCACTCCTTTGTTCTCTCGCGTCCATCCTCCTCATTTTCTTCACTTTTCTTCGTTTTCCATTCCCACAGGCTATTCTTTCTTCTTGCTCCTCCTTCTCCTCCTCCTCCTCCTCCCCACCTGTCATCTCAACTGCAGTTCGCTACACTTTAAAATGACATGAACTGAAGTGATGAGGTGATGGGTCGCGACCTTTGTTCTCTCTCTCTCTCTCTCTCTCTCTCTCTCTCTCTCTCTCTCTCTCTCTCTCTCTCTCGGCCTCGGGGGATTTGATAATTGACCAAGAGAAGATAAAAGAAACCATGTAAATGGATTATTTATTTGAGAGAGAGAGAGAGAGAGAGAGAGAGATGGGGGGAGGGAGGTCAGAGGTCATTCATTCTCTCTCTCTCTCTCTCTCTCTCTCTCTCTCTCTCTCTCTCTCTCTCTCTCTCTCTCTCTCTCTCTCTCTCTCTCTTTGTTGGGTATCAATTTACAGCTTTAATCTGCATCATCATCTTCCCATCACCATCATTTTTGCGTCTCACCATCTTGCCGTTTACACCCAACTATCCTACGCTGTGTTTTCCTCCTCCTCCTCCTCCTCCTCCTCTTCCTCTTCCTCTCTTCCTCTTCCTCTTCCTTCTAATCCACTTTTCTTTGGTACACGTTCATCGTATCGGCTTACACTTCCCTCCTCTTCTTCCTCCTTCCTCCTCCTTTTTATCCTCTTTATCTTCCTTCTGTCCTCTCTCCTTCCTCTTCCTCCTACTCCACTTTACTAGAGGTCAAGGGTATTAACTTACACTTGGCTTGTTATATTCTTTTCCTTCTCCTCCTCCTCCTCCTTCTCCGCCTCCTCCTCCTCTTCCTCCTCCTCGTAACCACAATGAACCGCTATATGAGTGTGTTCCCAGCAACCTTCGGGCTTCCCGGCAACAAGACGAGATCTGGCAATTAAGGAGCACAGGTGATCACAGGTGAGACTTAAGACAGGTGAGTGACATAGGACCGAGGCAATGATAGATGTTGATGTAAATGTTGATGGTGATTTATTTTTTTTATTTACACCTGGTTCAGAATTCTCAGACGCTCTCACAATAAGTGTTTCCAAAGCCAGCAAGGAAATTAGTCAGGTTTTCATAAATTTTTTTTTCACGTTCATGGTGCAAAAGCCTTGTTAAACTATCACTAGGCCCATAAATCTATCCTTGGAAGTGCTCACACCCTCTATGAAAGCCTTGCTAAATGTATGTAAGTCCCGAATGTTTGAGAATATGGGCCCTGGTCTTTTATCGTCGTAACAGTCAACAACAATATGGCTCATTTGTCTTCTTTGATCCGTTCTTCAAGGAGTGGTTAGTCAGTTTCGTTGATTTTTTTATATCGCTTTTTACGACTGAGTTTATAATGTGTGTACTTAACTGTGACAATCCAACGCTTCAAACTAATTCCGTCCTAAAAAGAATGCAATTATGAAGCCAAACCGTTTCAGATAGTTCGTTTGTGCATTCGATTCCGCGGGTCCTTTCCTCCTCTCTGCTCTGCCTCACAGTCCCAACACCTCTTCCTCTCATTATGTCAACTATAGGTAACATACGAGAGGGAAAAATATGTGTTGGAGCTGTGTGGCAGAGCAGAAGGGAGGAAAGGACCCGCAAAATCGAACGTCCAAACAAGACTATATGAAATGGTTTGACTATGGCCATATAATTTGATGTTTACTAATGCGAGAAATAGCTTAATACGACGAATAAAAACTCTGGCGATAGATATTGCTTTAGATGTTGATTTAGATAAAGTAAATGATAGAAAGAAGGAAGGTTGAAGTATGAGTGTATGAGGTAAAGAGAAGGAAGGAAAGAGATGGAAGTAAAGAGCAAAGAGGAATAAAGAGAGGCAGCAAAATATGATGAAATAGATAAACGAGAAAAAAATGATAAAAAGAGGAAAGGTTGAACTTTGAGTGTATGTAAAGATGAAAGGAAAGGAAGGGAAGAGGGAAGAGAAATGGAGAGGTAGAAATGGAAGAGTTTGAATTTTGAATGTATAAACGCAGAGAGAGGATATAAAAGAAATGGAAAGGGGATGAAAGAGGAATGAGGAGACAAAAATAGAAGAAAGGTCGAATTTTGAGTGTATGGAAGCAAAGAGAATTAAAGAAAGGACGGAAAGGAAAAAGGATAAAGAACGAATGAAGAGAGGAAGCAATAGAAGAAAGGTTGAAGTTTAAGTATATAAACGTAAAAAGAGAAGGAAAGGGATTGAAGGAAAGGGGATGAAAAGAGGAGTGAGGAGAGACAGAAGTGAAGTCCCGAACACTAGTCGAATCCCGAGGAACGAAACACCGAAGCAGTCACGTCCGCTCCATCGTTTACTCGCTCGTACTGTTTCGAAACACTTCATCGCCGCGGTTCGCTGGGCTCGACCCGCCGCGGTACGAACTTGAGGGAATTATATCTTTCACTTTCGATTTAGGTTCGTTTTTTTATTACTTTATTCTTTTATTAGTACGAACTTGAGGGAATTATATCTTTCACTTTGGATTTAGGTTCGTTTTTTATTACTTTTATTTTATTATTATCTTTATTGTCTTTGCTGGGTACGGACGTGTGGAAGGAAAAGGACGAAATAAAGAGATGATAGAGAAAAAAGACAATATTAGAGAAAGAAGAGTTAGTAATGAATGATAATGAGTATATTTTCCTATAGTTCCCGTTTTCCTTGATGACTTCATGGGGATAACTATGGTAATTCTTCTTTATATTATTTTCATCTCATTTTCTGGATACTTTTTCGAATTTTTCTACAAACTTCATCTGCCACAAACATCCTCTCTCTCTCTCTCTCTCTCTCTCTCTCTCTCTCTCTCTCTCTCTCTCTCTCTCTCTCTCTCTCTCTCTCTCTCTCTCTCTGTTGGGTGTCAATTTACAGCTTTAATCTGTATCATCATCTTCCCATCACCATCATTTTTGCGTTTCTCTCTCTCTCTCTCTCTCTCTCTCTCTCTCTCTCTCTCTCTCTCTCTCTCTCTCTCTCTCTCTCTCTCTCTCTCTCTCTCTCTCTCTCTCTCTCTCTCCACGCTCAAGAAACCAATCAGCAACACGCAAAACCAGGAGCAAAAACACAAAAGCAGAAAAAAACAAGCTGAAAGGAAAGATCAAGAAACACTCAACACACACATAAGCAAATTGGGCGGAAGAAAGGCGGCGACAAACACGACAAACACACCTTCGCGCGCGGCCAAACACGGAGGGCAAACAAACGGGAGGAGCAAGGACAAACAGCGACAGAGGTAAGGAGAGCCCCTCGAGAACGCCTCCACCGCCGCCGCCAACGAGAACTTTATCAAAACAAAACGCTCTCGTGCGCCCTTTGGTCTCGCCGCTACTGGGTCCCTTAGACGAGGCCGGAAAGGGACCAGAGAGAGGGATGGAGGGAGGGAGAGATAGAGGGAGAGAGGGAGAGGTAGAAAGAGGAAGAGTTGAAGGAGTAGAGAGGAGAAAGAGAAGAATGAAAATTGGAAAAGGCGAAAGAGAAGAAAAATCAGTTTCATGAAAGAGGCTAGAGGGAGGGATAGAGGGAGGGAGAGATAGAGACAGAGGGAAAGAGGTAGAAAGAGGAAGAGTTGAAGGAGTAGAGAGGAGAAAGAAAAGAACGAAAACAGGAATAGGCGAATGAGAAGGAAAATCAGTTTCATGAAAGAGGCTAAGGAGAGAAATAGAGAGAGAGGGAGAGATAAACAGGGGAGAGATAAGAGCAGAAGAGAGGAGATAGATGATGAGAAGAGAGAAAAGAATACAGGCTAAAGAGAAAAAGAGAGATGAAGAGAAAGAGGATCAAAGAGGGAAGAGAGAGAAGTAGTAGAATGGAGAAAGATGCTGGAAAGAGAATAATACAAACTGGGAAAGGCGAAAGGGAAGGATCGAATCAGATTAATGAAAGACGCCGAAGAGAAAAAGAGAGGGAGAGAAAGACGGAGAGAGGGGGAGAGATAGAAGGTGTCGAAAGGAAGGAGAGAGAGAGACAGAAGGGATCGAAAGGAATAAGGTGGTGAGAGAAAAAAAGAATACAAGTTGGAAAAAGGCGAAAATGAAGGAGGATAAACAGCGTCTGACAAATGAGAGAAATGAGGCGACAGAAGAGGAGTGGCAAAATGGCAGAGAAAGCAAGGAAAGGACAGTTGGCGGAAGAAGAAAGAGAATGAAGGGAAAGGAGAAAGAATAGAGGAAAGGAAGTAGAACACGGCATGAGAAATGAAAGAAAGCGACTTGAAAGGAAGATGAGTTACTGAAAAAATTAAGGTTTGTGACGCATGAAGGGAGGATGTGAGAGGAAAAAATGGAGGAGGAGTAGGAGGAGGAGACAAAACAGGTGACTAAATATACAGAAGTGTGTTGTCTGAATACACATATGTAGGTGGGACATTAGGAGGAGGAAGAGGAGGAAGAGAAGGAGACAGAGGATAACTAAGGAATGTCTCACTATAGAAACAAATAACAAAGAAAAACAAAAGGAAAATTAAATAAAAACAGAGCACACACACACACACACACACACACACACACACACACACACACACACACACACACTCTCCCTCTCCCTAACCCCCCTCACCCCCTCCCTATCATGCCCATCCCACCCCCCATCCCGTCCCTCCCCCAATCCACACCCACCCACGCACAAACATATGAACAAACTATGCAAATATTAATGATAGACAAACACACCTGCGCGCTTTATCAGGTGAGTGAGAGGGGCGATTATACGCACCTGTCCCGCGTTACCTGTGAAATACGCAAAACGACGCAGCATCAATGTCACCGCGGCGTCCTCGTGTTTGCGTAAGGGATGTGTAAATATACCCAGATGTAAAACGCAACAGGTGTTAATGTGGCTACCTGTTGATTGGTTATGTCAACACCGTGATGAAAGGGGAGCATGAACAGACAGGTGCGGGAGGAGGAGGAGGAGGAGGAGGAGGAGGAGGAGGAGGAGGAGTGAAGGAGGTTGTGAAAGAGGAGGACGAGGAACTAGAAAAGGAATATGATTTAGGAGAAGACCAAGATGAACACCGATAAAAGTGGAATGGAGGAGGAGGAGGAGGAGGAGGAGGTGGAGGAGGAGGAGGAGGAGGAGGAGGAGGGCAAATTTGGGGACACCTTTAGTTACATTGATTGCAATTCCTCACGCTCTTACCTCCTCCTCCTCCTCCTCCTCTCCTCCTCCTCCTCTTCAGCTTCCTTCTCCAATCTCTCTTACTTTCACCATTTTCCTCACTCAGTTTTCACATTTTCCTCCACGCAAAATATTAAAGTCATCCCCTCTTCATTCATTCATATATTCCTTCATACCTCCCTTCCTCTTTTCTTTATTCCACACTTTTCCGTCTTCCAATTCCATGTCCCTTGCTTTCCCTATCCCAAGTTAATCTTCTTCCCCTCCCTTCCCATTTACATCTCTCCCCTTACCTTCCACTTTTCCCCTCTCTCCACTCTGATCAACCCGGCCCTTCCTTCCCTCACTCAATTATATTCTCCTTCCTCCCTCATCCGTTTCCCTTTTCGTTCCTTGGCTCCCCTCTTTCCCTCTTTCCATCTTAATAACCTTTCCGTTCTTTACCAAACACACAAACACACACAAACACACACACACACACACACACACACACATTCACACACATGTCCTTCCCTTCTCCTTCTCTCCTTCAGTTTCTTTCTTTTTCGTTACTTTCTCCATCCCGTTCTTATTCCAGTCTAAAGCATTCATTCAAGTATTTCCCTTTTTCTTCTGTATATTCCATTTTTAGTTATTTTATCTTTTTCTGCTTCTATTTTTTTTCTCTTACACTTTTTCGCACCTTTCCATCTATCTATCTGTCACTTCTTGTTCAAATTGTTACACTTCCGCCCCTTTTTATCTGCGCTTTCTTGTTTCTCCTCCTCTTTCCACACTATTTATTCTTTCCTTCCTTTAATCTTTTCTTTTCGTCCTTTTCTATGCTCTAACTTTTATTATCTTTCCCCTTTTCATCAACATCTCCCCTCCATTCCATTTCTTCTCTCCAATTCCTCCTCCTCCTTCATTTTTAACTCTTTTCTGTCTTTCCCTTCTCCAGATAATCTACTTTCTTGTTCCCTGTTTTCCATTTTCTCTCTATCTAAGTTTTTCATACATTCCTGCCTTTCCCTTCCCAGATAATCCATTCTTTGGGTCCAATTCTTTCCCCTTTCTCCCTTTCCCACTTTATTTCTCCTTTCCTTTTCCAAATTACCACCTCTCCCTTGCCTTTCTTCCACATGCCTCCTTTCCTCTTGTCGTTCCTCTATTTTTTTCCGAAACTATTCACTATTTTCACCCTTTTCCTCTTTATTTTCCCTTTCCGTTATTTTCCCTTCCACAATGCCTTCTTTTTCCCTTCCATGCCCTTTTTCTTTATTTCCAAACGATTCACTTAATTTTCTTCTTTTTTCTCTATATTATCCCCTTTATTTTATTTTCCCTTTCTTCACAATGTCAACCTTTCCCAACTCCCCTTTCCCAATATCTCCGTTCCTCTATTTTCCTTTCTTCCACAATCTCCTTTTTCTCCTTCCGTGCCTCTCCTCATTTCCCAAACTATTCGCCTCACCATTTTCTCCCTTCCCCATCTTCTCAGGTGAGTCTTGCAGCGGCAGGTAAGAACAGGTGGGACAGGTCCGCCATCAAGGTAGTTACAGAGCTCTAAAAACTGCCATTTCGCCCTCGTTTATGTACCTTAATTGTCCCAAGCAAAGGTGAGCTCCAGGTGTGTGTGTGTGTGTGTGTGTGTTTGTGTGTGTGTGTGTGTGTGTGTGTGTGTGTCTGGAATTTGAACTATGTCAGCGTGTACGTGCAATTGCTGTCGAAAGAATGTGTTTTTTTTTATATATATTTTTTTATTGCTTGGGTTCGCTCGCTTGGGTTTTCGTGGTGTTTTTATTTTCATACTTTTTTTCGGCGTTTTATTATTTTTTCCCGTGTTTTCGTTGGGTAGTTTTGTGGTCCAGTTGGTCACTATTTTCTTTATTTTTTTGCTCTACGTTTTTTTGTGTTGCTCTTAAAAATAGAATTGGCAGACTATTGTTTTTTTTTCTTCTCTTTCGTGTGTTGCGTTTCTTTGATTTGTTTTTCTGAGTGGTGTGTTGCTGAAGAGGAAAAAAAACAATCACACGCAACACAATGCAACACACACACACACACACACACACACACACACACACACACACACACACACACACACACGACACACCTCGCAACACCCTAATTCAACACTGCAACACTCAACACACCTCACACTCAACACCTTTAATTGGGGTCTTCGAGGATACAACCAATCAGTCACAAGAAAGTTACCTGGCCGTCGCGCGATTAACAATTAGCGGCGATAAGACAATTAACTCTATGGTCATTATCTCCTTAGAGGCAATTAGGGTCCAGGTGAGTCAGCCAATCAGTCGCCGTTTACCCTCATTAACAGGTGATGCTCTTTCCATTGCGGATTTTCGCTTATAAGAAGGTGAGGTGAGGTAAGGTTAGGTAAGGTAAATGTATGGTTAGGTAAGGTAAGTTTAGGTGAAGGTGGGATGGGGTGAGGTAAGGTAAAGCTAAGATGAAGGAGAGTTGAGGTAAGGTTAGGTAAGGTAAGGTAAATGTGGGGTTAGGTGAAGGTAAGGTAAGTTGAGGTTAGGTAAGGTAAGGTAAAGGTAACGTTAGCCATGGTAAGGCTAGGTAAGGTAAATAAATGTAAGGTATGGTAAGGTGAAGGTAAGGTGAGTTAAGGTAAGGTTAGGTAAGGTAAATGTGGGGTTAGGTGAAGGTAAGGTAAGGTAAGGTAAGGTAAGGTAAGGTAAGGTAAGGTAAGGTGAGTTAAGGTAAGGTTAGGTAAGGTAAATGTGGGGTTAGGTGAAGGTAAGGTAAGGTAAGGTAAGGTAAGGTAAGGTAAGGTGAAGGTAAGGTGAGTTAAGGTAAGGTTAGGTAAGGTAAATGTGGGGTTAGGTGAAGGTAAGGTAAGGTAAGGTAAGGTAAGGTAAGGTTAGAAAAGGTAAGGTAAGGTAAGGTAAGGTGAGATAAAGCTTAGGCAAGGTAAGGTTAGGTAAGGTAAGATTAAGGTAAGGCAATGAAAAGGTAAAGTAAGATAGAAAGTGAGCTAATGGAAAAAATGAACATCGCTAAAAAAAAAAAAAAAATAGCCACCTAAATCGCAACCAGTAATTATTTTCGGTGTATTGAAGAAAGTGTGCACGAAATTCTATACTTCTACTCGGCCTGAAGAGCTTTGTAATTTGGGGTGAATCTGGTGCTTGATCAAAAGGAACCACTTCGTACCATAACAGGAATCCCAATCTCAAAATAATGGAAGAAATGAGAGAAATGAATGGAATAAGACAAATGAGTAAGATAGACTAAGAAGATAAACGATAAATTAATAGAAAAGAATAAAGAAATGAATGGGAACAATGAAAGTAATACGAGAAATGTCTACACACACACACACACACACACACACACACACACACACACACACACACACACTCCCTGACCCCTCCCTTCACACACAAACACAAGTGGCTGCCTACCTGGTAAAATATGACCCTATTATCGAAGGTAAAGAAAAGACCAACCGAACAGTGCTTACAAATACGGCTTCGGGCGATTCATCCATCCATTCATCCGCTAATACTTCCATCCCTCGGGCTCACAGGTACATACGCCAACAGGTTACCCCCCCCCTCCCTTTAGCCCTCCATTCACCTGTCCAAACATGCCCTCGTAAACAGATGCTCAGAGCCTTGTCGAATTTTGATGATAACAGATTGAATGCTGGAGGGGAGGCAGGTAACTTTATTTGGCTTACTGTTAAAGGGACACGTGGGTTTTCTGAAAGGGTGAGAGGGTGAGAGGGAGATGAAGGGGGAGTTAGTGAGGGAAGGGAGGGGAGATGTTTTGAGACCAGTGATTTGATGCTAATACGAGTAGTGTGATTATGAACCCTTTTGAGAAGTAAGGAAGTTTCAGAATGGAATAATCGTGATTTCCTGAATATATATATATATATATATATATATATATATATATATATATATATATATATATATATATATATATATATATATATATATATATATATATAATAAAACTCCCAAACTCATCATTCCACAATCATACCTCACACCAAACTCAACCACACTACAACCAAATCAAACAAACGGACCAAACACCATGAAGGGAGTAAAACAGTTTATTAAGGGAATAGACGAGAAGGAAGGAACTGATAGGAATGGAAGTAGAAGGTATAAGGTTGACCGAGAAGAAAAAATAAGGATAGACTAATCTTTTTGGGTAAGGAGACTATTGTGTAACTAGTAAAATAAGTAAAACAAGCTGACTTAGAAACTTTTACGATAATATCAAAGTTTCAGAAAGAACTTATCATCCTTTCCAAATAGCAAGTCAAATAAAAAAATAAGTACCATCGAAAAAGCTGAATTAAAAAATAAATCCTTTCACACACACAAAAAAACAATCCCAGCACCTCATCACAGCACGCATTAAACACCACACAAACACCATTACTGGCCCATTACACCCACAGGCCAAACACCATCACGCCTACAATCACCACCACCACCACCACCACCACAACACCACCGCCGCACCGCATCGCCTCCCATCAATCACCACCATCACCTCCACACACGCAGGATCAGACCCGCCATAAAAGACCAATCAAAACCTCCCTTTCTTCCCTCCCTCCCACCCAATCGCGGGCTTACGTTCCCTCTATTGATCTCTCCAGGTGAGCCACTTTGCTTACAGGTGCTATACAGGTAAGAGACACCCCCCACAGGTAAGATTAAGGCCTTATTTTACCTTTTGAGTCTCCCTGAACTTTGATGGATGGCTGTGATTCATTCGGTGTCCAAGTGGAGGCGTTTTATGACACAAGGGAATCGGATCGTTCTTTACAGGTTCTGATCGCCTTTGTATGGGATCGAATCGCCTCTGATAATTGAGTGATATGTTGTGGTTCATAACTTTTTATTTTTATTTGCTGGTTGTTTAGAGAGAGAGAGAGAGAGAATGAAACTGTGGCGAAACCAAATCTCGCTCTCTCTCTCTCTCTCTCTCTCTCTCTCTCTCTCTCTCTCTCTCTCTCTCTCTCTCTCTCTCTGTGACAGTGATGTAAGGCACTCTAACCAAATTATGGCCCACAGTCTCTCTCTCTCTCTCTCTCTCTCTCTCTCTCTCTCTCTCTCTCTCTCTCTCTCTCTCTCTCTCTCTCTCTCTCTCTCTCTCTCTCTCTCTCTCTCTCTCTCTCTCTCTCTCTGCGCCACTGATCCCCTTTCGTGTGACAAGTTGCCTCTTTTAATAAATTCCGTCCCTCACTTTTTTTTTTCTATTCTAAGTACGAGTCATTCTTAGTGTTTTTTTCTTCTTCTATCTTTACATCTTTTATTTATTCTCTTAGTCTTGGTATCACATTAATTAAGAACGTTCTCATTATTCTTCTATTTGGCTTCGGTTTATTTTGTTTTATTCGTATGGAGTATGCATCTCACGTGTGGGGGGGCTCCACTCACACAGCTCTTCTGGACAGAGTGGAGTCTAAGGCTCTTCGTCTCATCAGCTCTCCTCCTCCTACTGATAGTCTTCTACCTCTTAAATTCCGTCGCGATGTTGCCTCTCTTTCTATCTTCTATCGATATTTCCACGCTGACTGCTCTTCTGAACTTGCTAACTGCATGCCTCCCCCCCTCCCGCGGCCCCGCTGCACACGACTTTCTACTCATGCTCATCCCTATACTGTCCAAACCCCTTATGCAAGAGTTAACTAGCATCTTCACTCCTTCATCCCTCACGGTGGTAAACTCTGGAACAATCTTCCTTCATCTGTATTTCCTCCTGCGGCCTGCCTACGACTTGAACTCTTTCAAGAGAAGGGTATCAGGACACCTCTCCTCCCGAAATTGACCTTTCTTTCGGCCACCTCTTTTGATTCTTTTTTAGGAGCAGCGAGTAGCGGGCTTTTTCTGATATTATTGTTTCCTTTTTTGTGTGCCCTTGAGCTGCCTCCTTTGTTGTAAAAAAAAAAAAATATTGGTAGTCGTAATTCTTAAAAAAAATCTTAAACTCATTTACAGAAACTTCTTGAACGTGACATGAAAGGAAAAGGAAAAAAATAAGGAAAAGTAAAGAACAGGACGACTGGGAACAGGAAGAAAAACAAAGAAAAAATGACCAAAAGACAGAGAGGAAATGATGAATAAATAAAGAAAAATAGTAAAAATGAAAACAAAAGAAAAGAAAAGAACAGGACGAATGGGAACAGGAAGAAAAATAAAGAAAAATGAACAATAGACAAAGGAAATGATAAATAAATAGAAAGAAAAATAGTAAAATAGGGAAAAAAGGAAAAGAAAAGAACAGGACAAATGTGAACAGGAAGAAAAACAAAGAAAAAAATGAATAATAGACGAAGGAAATAATGAATAAATAGAACGAAAAATAAAGAAAAATAAAAGAATAGACAACGAGAAAGAAAAATTAATGTAGTATATCGATCATTCACAAACCCTCCAAGCAAAGCCTCCTCCCCCTCCCTCTCTCCTTCCTCCTTCCCTACTTCCTCTTCCCTCCTTCTTCCTAACACTCCTTTATCTCTCCAATTTCCTTATATCCTTCCTCCTCTTCCATTCTTCTTTCAAACACTTTCCTTTATCTCTCCCATTTCCTTATTTCCTTCCTCCTCTTCCCTTCTTCTTTCTAACACTTTCCTTTATCTCTCCCATTTCCTTTTTTCCTTCCTCCTCTTCCATTCTTCTTTTTCGATATTTCCCATTTACTCCTTCCTCCTAACCTCTATTACCTTCCCGTTTTCTTCATCTCTTTACATCGTTCTTCCTCTTCCTTCCCATCCCTTCCTCCTCTCCATTACCCCTTCCCTCTTAGCACCCTCCATAAGCTCTCCTCTTCCCTTCCCCCTCCTTTTCCTTCCTCCTCCTCCTCCTTTTCCTTCCTCCTTCCTCCTCCTCCTCTTCCTTTTCCTTCCTCCTCCTCCTCTTCCTTTTCCTTCCTCCTCCTCCTCTTCCTTTTCCTTCCTCCTCCTCCTCCTCCTTTTCCTTCTCCAACTTCGCTGACGTAAATAATAAAACAGAACAAAGAAAAAATAGGTCACTGATAATGAATAGAGAAAACGGGAAATATTGTCCATGCACAGTGACAAGGAAAACGGGAAATAGTGACCGCTGACACAAAGAAAATGGGAGACAGTGGCCGCGGCGACAAAGAAAAATGCATTACAGTTCAGGGGCAAATAAAGCAAGCTGGATTTATGGACTTAATCGCCGGAATAAGAAAATGAGAATGACTCCAAGCTACATGCGAGGGACATAGAAAACGAGACTTTATTGCCGCCTTTCCTGGTGACCGAGGGCGCACTAATCTAAATATTTATTAGTGAAGAAATATGGTTACTTAGTCTCTCTCTCTCTCTCTCTCTCTCTCTCTCTCTCTCTCTCTCTCTCTCTCTCTCTCTCTCTCTCTCTCTCTCTCTCTCTCTCTCTCTCTCTCTCTCTCTCTCTGCGTCTGTCTGTATATTTGTATTTTCTTCTGTTTCTGTCTAAATTATTTGTCTGTCAATTGATTTGTATAAGAAAAGTACAAGAAATATTTATACAAACTTCATTCCTGTATATCAACACCAGCAAAGAAGAGGAAGAAGAGGAGGAGGAAGAGGACGAGGAGGAGGAGGAGGAGGAGGAGGAGAAAGACATCAAGGCACTATAAAAATCATTCGTCCGTGTCTGATATCCGACTTTTTCTCCATTTCCTCTTTTTTTTTCTCTCCTCTTCCCTTCTCCCTCTTTCATATCCAAGCACACAAATGTATTTTCACTTCTCATATCTTTATTCACATCTTCATTTCTCTTCTTTATCTATATATTCTTACTTCTGTTCCCTTTTCCTACATTTCTAATACAGACGAAGGAAAACTAATCTTTCCTCCCCTTTTCATTTCCTTCTCTCTACTTTCTTTCCTCTCATTATCATAACTTCCTTAATTCTATCACATTTTTTTAGTTCTTTCTCTATCCTCCCTTCCCTCCACCTCTCCTCTTCTTCCTCCCTTCCTTGCATATCTTCCAAAGCACCACTACTTCTTCCTCCCTCCTCCTCCTCCTCCTCCTCCTCCTCAAGTCTAGCGTGAAGAATAGCCATTGAGGTATTTAACAGTTTTCTTTTTTTCCTGCTTTTTTTCTCGCGTGTGCAGCGGTCACCCCCTTCCTTCACCTGTCCGCTCCTCCCCTAACATTTACACCGCTTGACCACCTGGCGAGGGATCACCCACTTACCTGGCCAATGCAGACAGGTAAGTGACCCCTCCCTGACCCCTGACCTCCTCCTCTGTGTGTGTGTGTGTGTGTGTACTGAATGATGGAAGGCATGGAAGAAAGGGAGGTAAATGAAGACGAAAAGGAGAAAGGAAGAAAAAGGGAAAGAAAATAAGGGAAGATGAAGAAATCTATGACCATATGGAGAGTGATTGTGCAAGTTTTTGTAGTAATAGTAGTAATAGTAGTAGTAGTAGTAGTAGTAGTAGTAATAGTAGAAGTAGTAGTAGTAGTAGTAAGAGTAGTAGTAGTAGTAGTAGTAGTAGTAGTAGTAGTAAAAGTAATATAGTAACAAAAAAAGGCAAAAATCATAATAAAAATAGTAAAAATGATACCAATAATAACAAAGAAAACAAAAATAACAATGACGGAGCTATTGCAATCGATAGCAAGGTTTTTGTATATGTACTAGAAAAAAAATACAAGCACTAGAACGACAAACTATCATCATTATCATTACAGTTATCATCACAATCATCATCGTTATTACTGTAGAAAGTCCAACTCGCAGCGCCACGCCACAATGGGCCATTCAGCGCGGAGACAATTAACCTTTTCCAACGGGATGACTATTTGGCGGGAAGAACAAAAATAACACAGCGGCGCGGCTTCCCATGCTCTCTCGTCCATCGCGGGAAAAAAACGTTGATGTCGATGATATAATTGTGACTTTGGAGCCGATGTGATTTGTTGAGAGAGAGAGAGAGAGAGAGAGAATTATTCCACATTAACTGTTCACTTTTGTTTACTGAGGTAGTTTACGAGGCGTCCAGGTGGTCACAGGTGTGCTAGGACTGATCTAAGGGGTCGTTGATTACAGGTAACGATCCTCGAGGTGTGGGTACAATAACAACAACAACAACATTAATAACAAAAAAAAAAAAAACGAGCAAACTTAGCGAGGAAAAAGGAATCTGTAGGTCAAATAATTCTCTCTCTCTCTCTCTCTCTCTCTCTCTCTCTCTCTCTCTCTCTCTCTCTCTCTCTCTCTCTCTCTCTCTCTCTCTCTCTCTCTCTCTTTCGAAATAGGTGGATTTTAAGGAGTTTCAGTTCAGACACACACACACACACACACACACACACACACACACACACACACACACGCACACACACACACACCATGAATATAATGCAAAATAAAAATACGAGAAACTAGAACAGGAAAATATGTAAAGCAACAAACATGAAACACACACACACACACACACACACACACACGCACACACACACACACACACACAGAAATCACAAACTTAAGTAATATATGTTTTCCTACACACACACACACACACACACACATACAAGCACACACAGCGGCAGGAGGGCATGGTGGGTCAGTCGGAAGTGTGTGTGTGCGTGTGTGTGTGTGTGTGTGTGTGTACGTAGCCGTGTGCACCTTTTCCTTGGGCCGTGATGTGCGTGCCTGATAAAGATGGCGCGGTGAGAGGAAATCTACAATTAAATATTTATCTTCCATGCCGCTGTTTGGGGGATGACAGGGGGAGGGGAGGGGAGGGGAGGGGATTAACTGCTTGCCTGCTTGTTTGCTCGTCGCTATTTTCTGCTCAGAGTGAACTGCTGAACTGCTATTTACTTTGATACTAAGCAGGGGAGATGAGGGGGAGGGGCGGGAAGGGGAGGAAGAGGGGAAATTGAGAGGAGGAAGAATTGGTATAGAATGTGTTAGGACTATTTCCCTTGTGTCTCTCTCTCTCTCTCTCTCTCTCTCTCTCTCTCTCTCTCTCTCTCTCTCTCTCTCTCTCTCTCTCTCTCTCTCTCTCTCTCTCTCGTACACTTTTTTAAATGAATCTTAAAGAACATAGGTATAATATTTTCTCTATCACATTGTTCTTCTATATTTTTCCTTCTCTCTCTACCTCTATAGACGCTGGGCAAAAAGTCTGATCATATTTTCCTGTCCATTTATTCTCTTATCTATTCGCCTTATCTTATTTCATCTACTGGCCATTGATCGTGAATAAGTAAAATCTGATAAAACAATATAACTTCACAAATGATCTGATATAAAGTCATAACAATATAAATAATAGATGACTTAGTATTAACGAATGTGGTGAAAAGTGTGCAACGAGAAATAAAAAAGGAAAGCGACAGATACCTATAGAAAAATATGAGAGCGAATAGAGACATCATGGGAATTAGTAATGAGACACGGGGAGAATATACATGTCTTCCCTCCCTCTCCCTTCCTACCTTCCCCTCCTTCTCGCCAGGTAAGTTTATGGATATTTAATGAAGGAGGGAAGGAACAACAATGCAGACAAGCCACAAAAACAATAAGGAAAAATATTATGAAAATGAATGAACGGAGAAAATGAAGAAACACAGGTAGAATATACATGTTTTCCCTCCCTCTCCCTTTCCATCTCTCCCTTCCTGCCCCTTCCCACCTTCTCCTCCTTCTAGCCAGGTAATTCTATGGATATTTAATGAAGGTGGGAAGGAACAACAATGCAGACAAGCCACAAACACAATAAGAAAAAATACTATGAATATGAATGAACGGAGAAACATGTCGAGTACATGTTTGCCTTCATCCCTCCCTTCCCTCCCTCTTGTAAGGTAATTCCATAGATATTTAATAAGGGTGAGACCGAAAACAATAGACAACACCATAACACAGTAACGACAACAATAATGGTGATAAAAAGGAATAATGAGGATAATGAAGTTGTTTGTAGGGGAGGAGGAGGAGGAGGAGGAGGAGGAGGAAGGGGATGGGGAAAGAGGAAAGGAGGAAAGGGAAGGGAAGAGGGGAATGGGTGAGGTGTTATGATATTTTACAGTTGGGGAAAAGTGTGATAAAATAAACACACACACACACACACACACACACAAACAGAATATGCATCGGTGTTTGAGACGAAGAAGTAAAATACAGACCGACGTAATTCTCTCCTCCACTCATTCAATCTTACTCTCATTTATTATTACTATTTATTACTCCACCTTTTTCTTTATCATGCCGAATAGCTAACCCGGTTTCCTTGATTTTTCCTTTGCCTTTCCGCCTTTTCATCTTATTTTCATCATGCTGTTTCTTTTATTCTGTTTTGCCTCTCCACAACACACACACACACACACACACACACACACACACACACCTCAACGTCACTACATCATAACAAATCGAAACACACAGCGAAAAAAAAAAAAAAAAACACACATCACACCTTCACTGTATTTTCTTTATCACGTGCTTTGGTTTAAGGCGACAGTGGCAGTAATGGTGACAGTGACGGTGACAGTGACGGTAAGCGGTGAACGGCGTGTTAGGATCGATCACTGCCTTCTGATCTCAATAGCGGCGGGTTCAGAGCGCGTGTTATTACCGCCTCCTGTGTCAATAAAGTGATTTAATAACGCACGTAACGCACGGACGAGGCGCCGCCAAGGGAGGGACACGGGGCAGGTGAGCGAGGCCAGGTGAGGCGAGGTGAGGTCCGGCGGTAAGCTGTTCCTCGCGTAATTTATTGGCTATCGCGGCAACGGTAGAGTTTTGTTGCCTGTCAGCTGGGCGAGGCGAGGGCGAGGTGTTGGTGTGCGTGGCGCGACACACAACGCACACACGCCAGCTGGAGGACGTTAATAATGTGCCGTGTGTATGTCCAAAGTTTTGCACGCACACACACACGTACACACACACACACACACACACACACACACACACACACAAACCTGGACGCACGCCTCGTGTCCCACCTGAAAAAGTCGCTCCTGCAGAAGAGTTTTCCCTCGCGGCTGAAGCACTTGTCGGTGAGGGCACAGCCACAGTCCACGCAGCGCACACACTCCGCGTGCCAAGTCCTTTCCAGCACCGTCAGCAGGAACTTGTCCATGATGGGTTTGTCGCAGCCCGCACAACAAATGATCATGGTGGCAGCGTGTTGCGGCGACTCGTGCGGAGCGGAAAACTCAGGCCATCACACACCGGCCCGCCTGCCTGGCTGCCTCCTCCTGACTCCTTCCTGCCGCCTCCTGCTCCTGCTACTCCTTGCCTTCCTGCTTGCTGGCGGCCGTGTGCCTGCTTCGGTACGCACTGCGCGGCGTGCACTCCGCCGCGGCCGGAACGCTCAGCGGCGTGTGGTGGCGCCGAGGGTGTGGTGGTGTGCGGGGCGTGCGGGCTGCAGCATCACTGTGGCGGGGGTCAGCGCGAGTCGCCAGGCGGAGGCTCAACACGGCGGCCTCACCCTCACGGGTGTCAACTCGGCCCCGTTCACATTAACACTAACACTCGTGCGGCCCGGAGCCACGGCGCAGGCGGGGAGGGCGGGGCCGCGTCCTCCCGGACCGCCTCAGTTGCCATAACAACCAGTCCCGCCGCGCCGCCCGGCCAGAAGGCGGGGCCGCCAGCGCCGGGGATGCTGGCCCGCGGCCGCCATTGGCTGGGCGGGCGCGGGCGGCGGCGAGTGGCGGGGGGCCGGGCGCGGCCTGGCTGGCACGCGGGGCCACGCTGGCGGCGGAGGCGGCACCGAGACACCCTCGGAGGCTGATGTCATGGACGCCGCGCCGCCTCCGCCATGAATAAACAATCTGCTGCCGCGAACACCGCCGCCGAGTGTCCCGCCGCAGCGCTGACCCGGCAGGGGCGGGGCGGGGCACGGCACCTGCCCGCCCCGCGGGGCATGGGGCTCACCCCGCTTGGCACTCATCTCTCTCTCTCTCTCTCTCTCTCTCTCTCTCTCTCTCTCTCACACACACACACACACACACACACACACACACGTAATCTACATGCAGTCTTCTAATCCAATACAGGAGTTAGTGAGTGGAGTTGCCCAAGTTGGCACCTCAGTCAAGTGTGGCGCCAGGGGAGGGAGGTAGGGGAAGGGGCTGGGCAGGCAGGGAGGGGCTGATGGAGCGGGGGCTGCGGGGGCTGCGGGGGGTGGAGGTCACTCACTCCCCCGTGTTTGCCGCGCCGCCGCGCCGCCCAAGTTTGCAAAACAATAATTACCATTTCTTGCAAGAGTGGCTGGAACGGTGATGGCTCATGAACCCCAACATCTGCAGGGCCGCGAGGTGAGGGGAGGGGGAGAGGAGGGGAGAGAGAAGAAAAGGGGGAAGGGGATGGAAGGGGAAGGGGAAGGAGACAATGAGGAGGGGGAAGAAAAAAAAAAAAGAGGTGGGCAAGTTTCCCTTCCTCCTCTTCCTCTTCTCTGCCCAGCCACACACACACACACACACACACACACACACACACACCATTTCGTCAGCCACTTGTGTGCATCTGTGACATTGGCTTGTTATGACTCTGGTTGCTGATGTGTGTGTATGTGTGGGTGTGTGTGTGTGAAACAGGGGTAAGGAATGTAGGGGTGAGGGATGGAATGACGGCTAAGTTGGGGAAGGTTGTGGAAGGGAAGGGGAGGGAAGGGAGGGGAGGGAAGGGAGGGGAGGGAAAGGATAATCCATTGGAACAGTAGTGTGCCCGCAGCCGCTTATCCAGGCTATGGGTAACCGTGGGACTCTCTCTCTCTCTCTCTCTCTCTCTCTCTCTCTCTCTCTCTCTCTCTCTCTCTCTCTCTCACACTTTTTATTTACTTTTTTCTTCCTCGTGTTTCCCTTTCTTTTCTTTTTTTTCTCTCTCTCCGTCCCTCTTCCTTATTTTAATCCTCCATTGCCTTCCCTCTCCCTCCTTTTGGCCTCCCTTCTTTCTATCTTTCCTTTTCGCTTCCCTCGTTTTCTCTCTCTCTCTCTCTCTCTCTCTCTCTCTCTCTCTCTCTCTCTCTCTCTCTCTCTCTCTCTCTCTCTCTCTCTCTCTCTCTCTCTCTCTCTCTCTCTCTCTCTCTCTCTCTCTCTCTCTCTCTCTCTCTCTCTCTCTCTCTCTCTCTCTCTCTCTCTCTCTCTCTCTCTCTCTCTCTCTCTCTGTTCCCCTTTCTGTACTTTCCCTCATTCGCTGTCTCTCCCCTCTTTCTCAGTTCCCCTTCGTTTCTTTCCGCCTTCCCTTTCATCCTTCTCTCTCTCTCCCCTCTTTCATTCTCCAGCCCTTCCCTCCTTCCTCTGCTCCCCTCTTCTCTCTCCCTGCCTTTTATTGTTGCCTCTCTTTGCCTCCTTCCTCTCTCCTTCCCTTGATAAGTCTCCTCCATGTCTTCTCTTCCTCTTTCTACCTCTCCCTTTACTCCTTCCTTCATCTCCTTTCGCTTTCTACTTTCCCTTTCTCTCTCACTTTCTTCCATTCCTTCCTTCCTTTCCTTCCTTTCCTTTCTTTTCCTATTCCCCCTTTCTCTCTCTTCCATCTCTTCCCTTCCTTCTCTCTTCCATTCCTCGATCTCTTGTTCTCCATATCTTCCCAATTCTCCCCTTCCTTCCTTTCTCTTCCCTATCCATTTTCTTCATTTCCTCTCTCTTCCTATTCCCCCTTTCTCTCTCTTCCATCTCTTCCCTTCCTTCTCTCTTCCATTCCTCGATCTCTTGTTCTCCATATCTTCCCAATTCTCCCCTTCCTTCCTTTCTCTTCCCTATCCATTTTCTTCACTTCCTCTCTCTTCCTATTCCTCCTTTCTCTCTCTTCCATCTCTTCCCTTCCTTCTGTCTTCCATTCCTCGATCTCTTGTTCTCCATATCTTCCCAATTCTCCCCTTCCTTCCTTTCTCTGCCCTGTCCATTCCTTCCCTTCTTTTCTCTCCCTCCCCTCCCCTTCCTCCTCTTCCTCCTCTTCCGCGCCCTACATACAATAAATTAGATCCGTATGCGATAAGGGTGAGCATCCAATGTGTTGCTACGGCAGCTTGTGATCTATGGACAGGCGAGGAGAGCGGAATGGGGATTGTGGTGGTGGTGGTGGTGGATTAAGTGGGTGAAGTGGGTGATGGGATGATTTCTCGTGGATGAGGTGGGTGAAGGGAGGGTTGAAGGGGGGGGGTTGAAAGGGGTATTTAAAAGGGTAAAGGGAAAGGGGTTTAAATGGGAGGGTGATAGTGTACCTGTGTGTTAATTAAAGGTGATGATGATGATGGTGATGATGATGATGAGGATGAGGATGAGGAGGAGGAGGAGGAGGAGGAGGAGGAGGAAGGAGAGATGGTTAAATACACAACTTTGGCACTTGACACGTAAGAACAGTGCCAAGTTTTGTTCTCTCTCTCTCTCTCTCTCTCTCTCTCTCTCTCTCTCTCTCTCTCTCTCTCTCTCTCTCTCTCTCTCTCTCTCTCTCTCTCTCTCTCTCTCTCTCTCTCTCTCTCTCTCTCTCTCTCTCTCTCTCTGTATCTTTTCTCTATTTCCGGTAATATTATCTGAACGCTTCTATCTTTTATTCTTCATTTATTTCTCTCCTTCCCTTTCTCTTTCACTCTTCATTGCCTTCTCCTTCCTTCCATCTTTTTTTACTTTCCTTCTTTATAAGCTTCTACTTCCTTCCTTTTTTCTTCACTCTTCCCTCCTTAACTTCCTTCTTCTTTCTCTTTTTGTTCTTTCCTTCTCCACAACCTTCTCCTTTCTTCCTTCTCTTCTTTATTTCCTTATTCTTCCTTCTTTTCTTCCTCTTCCTTCCCTCCTCTCTCCTTCCCTTTCCTTTTTACTATCTGCTTCACAACCTTCTACTTCCTTTCTTCTCTCTTTACTTCTCCCTTCCTTTGTGGTTCTTTCTTTCTTCCTCTTCCTTCCCTCTTCTCTCCCTCCCTTCCCTTTTTACTCCTCCCTGCTTCACTATTCCTTCTACTTCCTTTCTTCTCTCTTTAAATTCCCTTCCTTTCTGCTTCTTTCTTTCTTCTTCTTCCTTTCCTCCTTTCTCTCCCTTCCTTCCCTCCAGTCACAAAACAGTTTTCTCCCGATCCGGTCACGCCCTCCGACTTCAATTTCATCTCCACCTGAACTTTCGACACCACCACCATCATCACTATCACCAATCACCAATCACCAATCCCCTTCACTATAGAATCACTCCACCATGAACCACCATCCACCACTAACACCATGACCTAAAACTAGTCTCCTTTCCACGCCTCCTCCTCCTCCACCTCCTCCTCCACCTCCTCCTCCTTCTTCACTATCAACAACATCACAATTACATTAGACTCCTTTCACCATCACCACCACCACTATCATCTCTATCTCCATCCAATCCAATAACAACTACCACTACTACAACAACTACTACAATTATGCGTAACAAGTAAGCAACCACAATTAGTACCATTATCACCACCATCGCCACCACCACAATCACCACCCATCACTCACCACTACCACCATTACCACCACAACCACCATCTCCACGTCACTATCCATCAAATACCCGCGGCGGGGGGAGAGAAGGGAAGACAGGTTGGGGAAGTGAGGGGAAGGGGAGAAGAAGGGAAGGAAGGGTAGGTTAGGGTAGGGCAAGGTAAAGTACATAGAAGGGAAGGGAAGGGTAAGGATAGGGAATGGAAAGAGAGGGAAAGAAAGGAAAGGGAAGGGAAGGGAAGGGAAGGACAGGGAAAGGAAAGAAAGGAAGGGAAGGGAAGGGAAGGCAAGGGAAAAGGAAGAAAAATAAAGGAAATGGTGGATAGGAAAATAAAGAAAGAGAATAATAGGAAGGGTAAGAAGAGGAAAGGAATGGAAAGAAGAAAATAGGGAAGAGGAATGAAATAGGATGATAAAGGAAAAGACGTGAAATAAAGAGAAAATATGAGAAATGGGGAAGAAAGAGAAAGGAAAAATAAGAAGAATAAACAGGAAACAGAGAAAAAGGAGGAACACACACACACACACACACACACACACACACACACACACACACACACACACACACACACACACACACACACACACACACACACACACACACACACACACACACACACACACACACACACACACACACACACACACACACACACACACACACACACACACACACCTTAATTAATTTTCACAGGTAGCAATAATTCTTCCCATCAGGTGAGCGCGGAAGACTCCATGCAAATGTTAGGAGTTCGATGACACTTAAGACGTTGTAAAGTAATAAAGTCATTCTTCCTTCACCACCATCACCACCACCACCACCATCACCACCACCATCACCACCACCACCACCACAAGCCATCCTAAAAAAAACTTGAATGATTATACGGCCAAGTTTCCTTATTTCCTCTTTCTTCTTCGTCTCTTCATCTCCTTCACTATCATATTCCTTTCTCTTTCTTTCATTTTTTTTCTTTTTTTCATTCTTTTCTTCTTTCCTATTTTTTTTTCATTTCCGACAAGCATTTTCTTTCTCTTCTTCCTCCTTGTCTTTCCTTCCTTCCTTCCTTCCTTTCCACCTCTCCCCATCTTTCTTTCCTTCCTTCCTGCCTTCCTTCCTTCCTTACCTTCTTTCCTTCCCTTCTTCCTTTCTTCTTCATACCTACATTTGTTCCTTCCTTCTTTTCTCCTTCCCTCCTTTCTTTCCTTCTTCCTCCCTTCCTTCCCTCCCAGAACCGACCTTATCCTACGCTCTCCTCCATTTTCCCTTCCCCCTCCTTCGCCCCCTCTCCCCCCCCCTTCGTGTCCTAACGGATGGCGGCCATTTCCCTTTGTTTACATGTGTTGCTGAAGATCCCACGCCTCCTCCTCCTCCTCCTCCTCCTCCTTCTACCTTCTCCTCCTCCTCCTTCCGAATCCACCTACTCCTAGACAAACATCTGCTCTTCCTTCCCTTTCTCCACCTCCTCCTTCTTTTCTGTTTTCCTCCTCCTCCTCCTCCTCCCTCAACATCTACTCCTCCTGCTATTCTTCAACCTACTCTTTTCTTCTTTCTTTTTTCCTTTTTCCTTTCTTCTTTTCATTTTTTTTCTCTTTTCTTTGTCTTTGTACGCCGCCAACTGTTCTTTTTCTCTTCTTTCTCCGTTTTCTTCCTACTCTTTCTCCCACTTATCTCTTTCTCCTTCATCTGTTTCTTCTATTCTTCGTCTTTTTTGTCTTCTCTGTCTTTCTTCTCCCTCACAAACTCCATATTTTCTTCCTTCTCTCTTTTTCCCTTGTCTTCTTATTTCAGCATCTATATATTTCTTCCTTTTCTTCTCCAGCTACTTTTGCTTCTCTTCTTTTTTTGTTCTTGTTCTCCGCCATCTTCTGTTCCATTATCTTCTCCTTTTCTCCTCTAACCATTTCTTTTATTTATCTTTTTTCCTTTCTGCTCTTTCACTGCGCGGCCTCGTCCTCCATTCTATTATTCTCCCTGCCCTCAACATACTTCCCTCCTCTCCTTCTTCTGTTCCTTCTCCTGTTTCTCTTTTCTTCTCCTGTTCTGTCTTCTCCTTCTCCCACTCCTCCTGGTTTTTTTTTCTCCTCCCTGTTTCTGTTTCTCCTTTTCCTTCTCTTTTTTCCTCCTGTTCCGTCTTCTCCTTCACCTCCTATTCTTTCTTCTTCTCCCTGTTTCTGTTTCTTCTTTTCCTTCTTCTTCTCTTGTTCTTTCTTCTCCTCCTGTTCCGTCTTCTCCTTCTCCTCCTATTCTTTCTTCTTCTCCCTGTTTCTGTTTCTTCTTTTCCTTCTTCTTCTCTTGTTCTTTCTTCTCCTCCTGTTCTGTCTTCTCCTTCTCCTCCTTCTCCTCCGGTTCTTTCCTCTTCTCTCTGTTTCTGTTTCTCCTTTTCCTTCTTCTCCTCTTGTTTCTTTCTTCTCCTCCTCTTCCTTTTTTTATCCTTACACTCTCTCATTATCCTTCGCTCGCTTTGTCTTCCTATTCCGCGACCAAATTCTCTCCTTCCCTTGCTACGCCATTTCTCTCTCTCCCTCCTCCTCCTCCTCCTCCTCAACACACTGCTAATAACTATGCAGATGGCGTCCGCGAAGGTAATGGTGTCCCCGGAGAGGCCAAGTTACCTTATTTTCTTTTCTTTTCCTTCTGTTTTCCTTCGATTCCACACACACACACACACACACACACACACACACACACACACAAACAGACTCTCTCCACCCTCCACATACACACACACGTGGCCACACACACACATACGCACACACACACTATACGCACACAAAATACTTTATCAACAGGTGTGTCATTAGCAAGCGTTTACCTGTCCATCCTGATTACCTGCGACTCATAATTAGTGACAGCAATTATCTACCTGGTGTAACGAGGGGGAGAGTGGAGTGGCTGATTGATAGACAGACAGACAGACACATACACACACAAATACATACATACATACATAAATACATACATACATACATACATACATAAATACATACATACAGACAGACAGACAGACAGACACAGACAGATAAAAATAAAAAAAGGAAGGAAGGAAGGATGGAAGGAAGGAAGGAAGAAAGGAAGGAAGGAAAGGAGGAAGAAATAAAGGAATTAGAAAAAGACAGACAGAGATACAGACAGATAGACAGAAAAGAAAAAAGGAAGGAAGGAAAGGATGAAGAAATAAAGGAATTAGAAAAAGACAGACAGAGATACAGACAGAAAAAAAAGAAAAGAAGGAAGGAAGGAAGGAAGAAAGGAAGGAAGGATGGAAAGGAGGAAGAAATAAAGGAATTAGAGAAAAACAGACAGACAGACAGACAGAGAAGAGGGAAGGCAGGAAGAATGGAAAGAAGAAAGAGAAGAAAGCATGAGAGACAGACAAACAGACACGCAGACAAAGAGACACACAGGAGTTAGTTGAAAATAGAGCAATTAAAATATCAAGAAACAGAAGGATCATTAAGCAAAAACATTCCTATTGTCTTCTTTTAAACGAACCTTTCTTACGTTTCTCTTGGTCTCCCATTCTTTTTTTTGTAACAAGGAGAGAATGAAGGGATGGGGAGGGAGGGAGGGAGGGAAGGACCAGGAAGAGGAGAAAGGAGTAGGACGAAGAAGAAGAGGAGGAAGAGGAGGATGGGAGCTTATTTAGGTTCATGAAATATTAACTAAGAGAAAAAAACAGAGGGTTGTGGGTGGTCTGCTACTAAGGGGGGGGGGGGGGGAAAGGGGTTTAAGGGGGAACTACAAAATGAAGTACAGAAATGAAGTGCTAATGGGAGAGGACAAGGAGGAGTAACTGAAGGGGGAAACTAAGGGGGGAAAACTAAGAGGAATAAGCTCAGGGAAAAAAGATATCTAAGAGGAAAAATGAGGAAATAAACTCAAGGGAAAAATTAATGGGGAAGATAAAGGAGATAAAAGTAACAGAAAATAAAGTAAAGGGGAAAATAAAGGGAAAATAAAGAGGAAAAACGAAGAGAAAATAAAGTAAAGGGAAAATAAAGGGAAAATGACGAGGAAACACGAAGAGAAAATAAAGTAAAGGGGAAAATAAAGGGAAAATGAAGAGGAAACACGAAGAGAAAATAAAGTAAAGGGGAAAATAAAGGGAAAATAAAGAGGAAAAATGAAGAGAAAATAAAGTAAAGGGGAAATAAAGGGAAAATAAAGAGGAAAAATGAAGAGAAAATAAAGTAAAGGGGAAAATAAAGGGAAAATAAAGAGGAAAAACGAAGAGAAAATAAAGTAAAGGGGAAAATAAGGGGAAAATAAAGAGGAAACACGAAGAGAAAATAAAGTAAAGGGGAAAATAAAGGGAAAATAAAGAGGAAACACGAAGAGAAAATAAAGTAAAGGGGAAAATAAAGGGAAAATAAAGAGGAAACACGAAGAGAAAATAAAGTAAAGGGAAAAATAAGGGGAAAAGTAAGAGACAATAAAATAAAGGGAAAAACAAAAGGAAAACAAAGAGGAAAACTAAGGGAAAATAAAGTAAAGGGAAAAATAAAGGGGAAATTAAGAGGAAAACTAAGAGAATAAAGTAAAGGGAAAAATAAGGGAAAAACTAAGAGGAAAAACTGAGAGAAAATTAAGTAAAGAGAAAAATAAAGGAAAAGCTAAGAGGGAAAACTGAGAAAAAATTAAGTAAAGGGAAAAATAAAGGAAAAGCTAAGAGGAAAAACTGAGAGAAAATTAAGTAAAGGGAAAAATAAAGGAAAAACTAAGAGGAAAAACTGAGAGAAAATTAAGTAAAGGGAAAAATAAAGGAAAAACTAAGAGGAAAAACTGAGAGAAAATTAAGTAAAGGGAAAAATAAAGGAAAAGCTAAGAGGGAAAACTGAGAAAAAATTAAGTAAAGGGAAAAATAAGGGAAAAACTAAGAGGAAAAACTGAGAAAATAGAGCAAAGGGAAAAATAAGGGAAAAATTAAGAGGAAAAACTGAGAGAAAATTAAGTAAAGGGAAAAATAAAGGAAAAATTAAGAGGAAAAACTGAGAGAAAATTAAGTAAAGGGAAAAATAAAGGAAAAATTAAGTGGAAAAACTGAGAGAAAATTAAGTAAAGGGAAAAATAAAGGAAAAACTAAGAGGAAAAACTGAGAGAAAATTAAGTAAAGGGAAAAATAAAGGAAAAACTAAGAGGAAAAACTGAGAGAAAATTAAGTAAAGGGAAAAATAAAGGAAAAACTAAGAGGAAAAACTGAGAGAAAATTAAGTAAAGGGAAAAATAAAGGAAAAACTAAGAGGAAAAACTGAGAGAAAATTAAGTAAAGGGAAAAATAAGGGAAAAACTAAGAGGAAAAACTGAGAGAAAATTAAGTAAAGGGAAAAATAAGGGAAAACTAAGAGGAAAAACTGAGAAAATAGAGCAAAGGGAAATAAACGAATGGAGAAAAAAATATAAGAGGAATAAAATAAGGGGGAAATAACCTAAAGGGACGAGATTAAGGAGGAAAACTAAGGGGAAAGAAACTAAGGGGAATAAACTAAAGGAAAGAAAACTGAAGAATAAAATAAGATAAACATGAATAAAGGGTTAAGGGCAAAGGGGTAACAGGTGATAAGGGGAAATGTAAAAAGTATATAAAAAGTTGCTGTGTTTTTTCTCTTTTGATTTCCATTCGTTTTGAGCTTTTGTGATGGAAAAATAACCTCCTCCATTTCCTTAAGGGGAAGAAGGAGGAAGAGATAGAGAGAGAAAGAATAGAGAAGGGAATAGTGAAGGATGACAAGAGGATGAGAGGATGATGAAAAAAGAGGAGGTAAAAAGGCAACGGAAGGGAGGGACGAGTGCGAAGGAGGGAAAGGGAAGGAAGAAGGAGAGGAGAGAAAATGAAGGTGGAAAAGGAAAGAAATGGAAAATAAGGAAGAAAAGGAATGGAACACAGATGGAATGGAGTAAGAGAGAGAGAGAGAGAGAGAGAGAGAGAGAGAGACGAGAGATGCTTTAAATGAAATAGAAAATCTTGGGAGAAAAAACGAGGAAAACCCGGACGAAGAAAATGAAATACATGAAGCAGATGATGATACAGCGAAAAGACGGATGATAAAAGAGATGAGGAGAAAGTGAAGCAAGAGAAAAAAAGAGGAAATAGGAATGATGGAAGATGGGGAGAAAAAATGGAGAAAAATAGTTTGCAGACAAGTATATGCAAGAAAGATAAATGGAAATGAATAATAAAATAAGACAAAGAAGGAAGGAAGGAAGGAAGGAAAGAAGAGAATGACAAAGAACGGAAGAAAATAACGAAAAAAGAAAGGATGGAATGAAGAAAATGAAAAAAATGGTAGGAATACGGAATAAAACAAAGGAAGAAAAGAAACAAAGAAGGAAGCAAGGATGAAAGGAAAGAAAGGAGGGACAAAGAACGGAAGGAAGAAAACAATGAAAAAATGGATGGACGGAAGGAAGGATAAATTGAATAAAATGTAAAGGAAGGAAGACAAGGAAGAAAAGTGACGCAAAACAAAGAAGAAAAGAAAAGGGAAAGAAAAAAAATATATGTACCATTGATCTCCCTTTCCCTACAGCCAATCTCAAGGAATCTGTCTCTCTCTCTCTCTCTCTCTCTCTCTCTCTCTCTCTCTCTCTCTCTCTCTCTCTCTCTCTCTCTCTCTCTCTCTCTCTCTACCAGGCTATTTCTCCTAACGCTCACACATTTTCTTTTCTCTTCTTTTTCCACCACCTCCTCCTCCTCCTCCTCCTCCTCCTCCTGGGTATGTGGGTGAAGTGTTTTCACCGCAGGGAACTAGACGTTCCTGCCCTGCATAGTCTCAGGTCACCCTTGGACAAGGTGTAATGCCTGATCTGTCTCCCGTGCCAGGGTCACGGTGAAGCCTCTGGGCAGCAGCAGTGGTGGCTTGGACTCCAGGCATAGGATCTCTTTATGAGACAATGGCTGGAGTTTCAGGGTTCTAATCAGCTGGACCATGCCTAATTATTTAGGTCTGCTGTGTAGAGGAGTGTGGCGACCTCTACACTAAAAAGCCTCCCTGGGAACCAGTTGTCGGTGTGAGCTCCCCGTCCCTCCCCTCTATCGACGGTACTCCCATCTCTAGTCTGCATAACAGCTGGTTTTTGTTTTCTCCTGAAAGAGATGTCTTCCGTGGGCCATTTGAGACAATAAATAATAAAAGCCTCACATGCTAACCCGGAGCTTGCCTCACAGGCTAACCCCCAACCTGCCTCACAGGACAACCGCCAGCCTGCCTCACAGGACAACCGCCAGCCTGCCTCACAGGCTGACCCCCAGCCTGCTTCACAGGCTGACCCCCAGCCTGCTTCACAGGCTTACTCCCAGCCTGCCTCACAGGACACCTTCCAGCCTGCCCCACTTAACGCTTCTCTTCCTGCATCACAGGATGTCGGGTTCCAGCCTGTAAGGAATGGAGCCAAACCGAAGCAGGCAACCAAAAATTTACTGACCCCCACTACCTTCAACAGGTTCCAGGTGCTGGCAGACACCATGGAGGATGAGTTTGAGACTCGCCTAGTTGGGGACTCCATGGTGCGTGGCCAGCTGGTTGAGTTCTGTGGTCGTTCATCAAACGGCCGCAGACAACGTTACTGCTATCCAGGTGTCAGACTGGACGACATCACCGCAGCGTGCGATGATGTCACGAGAAACGCCGACCGAAACACCCTCTTTGTCATTCACGCAGGGACAAATGACGTAAAGACAACCCGTTCTGAGGAACTGCTTGAGAAATACCGCCGCATGATCAAGCAGTATAAACGTAAAACGGATGCCAGTAACATCATAATCTCAGGAATCCTCCCGAGGGTCGGTGCCGAATCTAACTTTTACAATAAGGCCTTCAGCACAAACAACAGACTTCAGTCCCTTTGCTCACAAGAAAACGTCCAGTTCGTAACTTGTGGAACAGTTTTTACTACGATTCAGACTTGTTCCTTCCTGATGGCATCCACTTAAACCCTGTTGGAGCAGCCCGTTTCGGGAGGCTGCTCTGTGACCAAGTGGCTCTTCGAAAGCCAAAAAACGCGGAGGCGAGAACACCAGCAGCCCCACCGTAAGGGAGCACTCAACCCGCAAAACCTCCGACTCGAATCACATTAAAGCTTGCTATGTAAACGCTCGTAGCCTACGTAACAAATTTGAAGACTTAGAAGTCCTCGCAGCTACAAATCATTATCACATCATCGGAGTCACAGAATCTTGGATAGACATTTCAAATAGAGATTTCATTGCGGAGTATAGATTACCGGGTTATACCATCTTTAGTCATGAAAGAGAGAACAGATAGGGTGGAGGCGTTATCCTTATATCCACAACTCTCTCCATCCAGTATCCGTAAAAACAGATATTATAACCAATGTAGACACGGTCTTCATTGAAATTAAAAATAGATCTCGTAAAATAGTAATTGGACTTATCTACAGACCGCCAAGGCAGACTCTTGATATCGACCACGCATTAAGTGAATTATTATTAGAAACAAGTAGCAGTTGCGAGGCAGTAATTGTGGGGGACTTTAACTTGCCAGTGAAAAGATGGGGTGAACCGTTGAACTCTCATACAGGGCTCGACCTGTACACAAATTTACTAGAAAGTGATTTACATCAACATGTTCAAGAACCGACTCGGGAAAATAATATACTTGACCTTATCTTTTCAACGACAGCTGATCTAGTTAACGAAGTAAATGTTGGTCCAATTTTTAGTTCTAGCGATCACCGAACAATCACATTCAGCATCAATATGAAAGAAAGTAAAGTAACTCCTAGTAAAGAAAAGGTGCCAGATTATCAGAGAGCGAATTTCGTAAGACTCCGATCAGATCAGTTCTAAATAATTCTGACTGGACTGAAATCTCGGCGGAAACAGATATTGATAAATCTTGGGGGGCCTTCACCGCAATATTGAACAATGCCATAAGCATATGCGTACCCTATCGTAACAGACGTTCAGCTTTTAAGAAGAAACCCAAATGGTGGAATAACGGAATTCAAAATAGCCTATCTCTTAAAAAACGCGTATACAGTAGATACATATCAACTCAGAGTGAGGCTGACAAACTAGAGTTGGGCAGAATTCGCCGCGAAACCAAGAAATTAATAAAACGGAGCAAGAAAAATCTTGAAGAATATATAACGGAAACGAGTAAATCTAATCCTAAAGAAATTTTTAGCTAGGTAAATAATAAAAAAGTCTCTCACTTGTGGTATCGGACCGCTTGCTAATGATAATGGTAACCACACGAACGATGAAAATGAAATGGCTACAATCCCAAATAACTTTTTCGCATCCGTATTTACCGACGAAGATTGTTTATCACCTCAACCGCCGGAGGTTAGAAGGACCTATAATATGTTAAGTGGCTTTCTAATCGTAGAAAGTGACATTTTACTCAAAATTGAAAAGATTAAAGTAAGCAAAGCTCCTGGTCCAGAAAAATTACCCCTTGGGTCTTAAAAGAAATCAAACATTAAATTTGTAAACCGCTCTCCATCATATTCAATAAATCTTTAACAGCTGTAAAAGCTCCGTCGGATTGGAAACTTGCAAATGTCACCAATTTTCAAAAAGGGGACAAGTATCATCCAGGAAACTATCGACCAATTAGCCTGACATCGATTGTTTGTAAGTTAATGGAGACTATCATTCGGGACAATATGGTGAAATTCTTCGAAGAAAATAATATAATAAATAATTCGCAACATGGCTTCCGTAGTAAACGTTCGTGTTTAACTGACTTACTTGATTTTTTTCACTATATTTTTGAGGTGTTCGATGAAAGCAGATCAGTAGATATCATATATCTGGATTTTCAAAAGGCATTTGATAAGGTCCCCCACCAGCGATTGCTCAGCAAACTATTGGCGCACGGTATCTCGGGTAACATTCACAATTGGCTTGTGGACTGGCTCTCTGAGCGGAAACAGAATAGTTCTAAACGGTGTTACATCTAACTGGCTCGACGTCAGAAGCGGCGTACCTCAAGGATCAGTGCTTGGCCCCATGCTCTTTTTAATCTATGTTAATGATATCGATGATGGGCTCACTTGCAAAGTGTAAAAATTTGCTGATGACACAAAAATTGCTAGTAAAGTGACTGCGACACTCGACGAAGAAGCTTTACAATCAGATCTAGATCGACCTGCACGTTGGGCCAATCAATGGCAAATGAAATTTAACGTTGACAAATGTAAAGTGTTGCACATCGGAAAAAATAACAATCGCGTTCGGTACGTAATGAATGGCAAACAACTTTCTGCAGTAAGTAAAGAAAAGGATCTTGGAATCACTATATCAAGCGATTTAAAGCCCGGTCAGCATTGTTCAGAGGTAGTTAAAACTGCAAACAAATTGGTTGGCTTCATCGGACGAGTCTTTAATAATAAATCGGAAAAAGTAATATTAAAACTGTATTATTCGTTGGTTGGAACCCGTCTAGAGTACTGTATACAGTTTTGGTCTCCCTTTTACAGAAAAGACATAGAAAAGTTGGAACGGGTTCAACGAAGAGTAACAAAGATGATTCCTAGGTTGAGAAATTTATCTTATGAACAAAGGCTTAAAGAAGTAAATTTATTCAGCCTGTCAAAACGAAGAATGCGAGGCGATCTAATAGAAGTGTTTAAAATGTTTAAAGGATTCAGTGATATTAATGCGGAAGATTACTTTACAATTGATCGATCAAATAGAACAAGAAGAAATCACAATTTGAAGATAAGTGGTAAAAGATTCTCGTCGCACGAAGCTAAACACTTCTTCTTCAATCGAGTTGTTAATGTTTGGAACTCTCTACCCTGTGATGTCGTTGATAGTACAACAGTTACGGCCTTCAAGAATAGATTAGACAAGTATTTTGAATCCAACCAGCAACTAAGATATTACTCATTGTCGTAATAACGTTAAGTTCTTTCGAATACTGGTGTCCTTGTCCGCTTTTATAGACATCTTAGTGGTAGCAGTAATTTTAGTTCTTTCCTATTTCCTACATAAATTCCATGCAGTTTTCCATGCTGCATGGTTCTTTCCTTTCCTGCCCGCTTGGGCGGGGGGGTGGGGGGGGGGGCCAGGAGCCTTCGCCTTTGCTGTCCTTCATCTTCCACCTTTGATTAGATAGTTAGTGTAGCTTGTCACAAACAGCCTCGTAAGGACCAGCAGGTCTGCTGTTGTTTGTTCTTCCTTTGTGTTCCTCCTTCAAGACACCACCAGTTCCATCTTTGCCTCCGCAGTAAGAACCTCCTCCTCCTCCTTCTCCCCCTTCTCCTCCTCCTCCTCCTTCTCCTCCTCCTCCTTCTCCTCCTCCTCCTCCTCCTCCTCCTCCTCCTCTCCCTGCTCTCAATAACAAGGTGTTCTGCGTCTCATAAACTCATCACGGACAGGTAAGCTTGGCCTCAGGTGTGTCCCGGGCAGGTGTGTTGATCTAATGACACCTTGGTCCCAGGTAAGGCCAGGCAAGGTAATGGAAGGGTGGGACACGCAGGGACACGGGGACAGGACTTTATTAATCGGGAATGTCCTAGTGTAGTGATTGGGTGGTGGTGGTGGTGGTGGTGATGGTGGTGATAGTGGTGATGGTGATGGTAGTGATAAGGTTGAGTGTGTGCATGTGCGTGTACGTGTGTGCATGTGTGTGTGTGTGTGTGTGTGTGTGTGTGTGTGTGTGTGTGTGTGTGTGTGTGTGTGTGTGTGTGTGTGTGTGTGTGTGTCGTCTGCATTCTTCTGTTGTTTCAATTTTTCATGTTTTAGCTTATTTTTTCTTTAACAGTTGAGTATCTTTTTAGAGCGTTCGAATTAATACTTTCTTTTGTACATTTCCGCAAACATAAAGCACGGCACTAAAACATGTAAACTCTCTCTCTCTCTCTCTCTCTCTCTCTCTCTCTCTCTCTCTCTCTCTCTCTCTCTCTCTCTCTCTCTCTCTCTCTCTCTCTCTCTCTCTCTCTCTCTCCTACCACATCTACCACTTAACACACAGACGCAACACAACAAACATCAACACACGACAAAACTTACATAAAACACACACACACACACACACACACACACACACACACACACATAACAGAAGACAAAACAACACAACAAACACAAGTTCCATAAAGCACATCAATACAAAACAACACAACGCAACAAAACACACACACACACACACACACACACACACACACACACACACACACACACACACACACACACACACACACACACACAAAAAAAAAATAAACACAAAAAAAAAAACAACCTCCCCACACCACACAACACAACACAAAATCCCCCCCTTTCCCCATTCCACCCCTACTACCCCCCCCTGGCCCCCCCCCCCCCCACACACACACCTCCTAACATGCACTCACACCTCCAGCACGTCCCTCGCCCTTGACAGAGTGATCACGTTTTCTGGGCTCAACATTCGTCTCAATAGGAAGGGAAAACTCCGCTAAACCCTGGTAATGGTCACTCTTCGGACGCCGCCATTACCGGGGGTGAAATATTACATGATTAGGGATTACCGCGAGAAGGAGGAGGAGGAGGAGGAGGAGGAGGAGGAGGAGTGGACTAGGTTGCAGACGAAAAAACAAGAAGCCCATGAGACTGAGAACTGTGCATGGAGGAATAGGATAAAGAAGAGGAGGAGGTGGAAGAGGAGAAGAAGGAGGAGGACAAGGAAGAAGAGGAGAAGGAGGAGGAGGACATTGGGGTGAAGGAGGAAGAGGGGGAGGGCGTTGTGAATGCAGTATGTGGAAGAGGAAGATAAGAAGGAGGAGGAGAAGGAGGAGGAGGAGGATGTTGGTGGTGCTATTGGTGGAGAAATAGGAGGAGGAGAAGGTGGAAGAGGAGGAGGAAGACGTGGAATTAATTAACAGAGGAGTTGGAGGAGGAGGAGGAGGAGAGGAGGAGAATAGAGAAGATAAACTCGTATACTGAAATTTATAAGAAAGATAAGCCTCAGCACCATCACCATCACTATCATCACCATCACCACCATCATCACCATCACCACCATCATCACCATCAACACCACGACAGCCTTTCCCATTACGTCTTCAAGTACCATTTACACCATTAGTTATCTCGCTTAACCTCCATTCCTTCCTTCCTTCCCTTCTTCCCTTCTTCTTGTCCTTCCTTTCTTTCTTCCTTCTTCCGTGTTTTTCCTTCCTTCCTTTCCTCCTTTCCTATCTTCCTTCAATCGGGTCTTTTCTTTCTTCCTTCTTTCGTTCATTTTCTTTTCTTTTCTATTTGTTTTTTCCTTCATCTTAGACCCCTCCATCGACGCACACACACACACACACACACACACACACACACACACACACACACACACACACACACACACACACACACACACAAAACAAACACCCGAACACAAACACCCACAAACATATCTCACCCACCTCCCCACCTCCCTTCCCATCCCTCATCGGTATCTTCTGCTTTTCACCTTTCTCCTTTTCCCTCTTTTCTCTCTTATCTCGCGAGGCCGGTGCGTTATTAAGCAGATCGGCGGCCAACCATCTCGTACACTCCTTCGCATCCAGCTGAAGAAGTCTCGCCCGCTTACCTTTGGGCCAAACTGATTAGCACGTAACTACTACCTACCTGATTACACCTGGGCTTGAAGAGAGGTCATTAGAGAGCGCCGCGATCATAGTTATTAGGACCCCCTTAGTATTAGCGTCAGGAACAGCATCCATCACGCGTGAGAGAGAGGGAGAAGGGGAGGAGGAGGCCGGGAGAGGGAGGAGGAGGAAGGAAGGAAGGGAGGGTAAGGGACGGGGGTACAGCTGTGGTAAACTAAGGAGAGGTTCAAGAAAGGCATTATCCATGTTTTCTTTGGACATAAATCACACCAACTAAGAGTCAATTCATTCCACAGACGCTGAGTTGATGGACTGGTGGTTGGGGGGAGGGAGAGGGAAGGGGAAGGGTTGGTAGAGGTGGTGATAAGGAGGGAAGGGGAGAGGTAAGAGGGATGGAGGGGAAGGAGAAGAGTTAGTAGGGGGCGGTTACGTGCTTCTTATATTCAGTGTGTAGATGGTTGAACGGTAGTGGTGAGTGATGGGTAGTGGTGGAAGGTGGTTGGCTGGTTGAATGTTAGTCGGTGGTGGGAAGACGGTGATTGGCTGACTGGCTGACTACACCTGAGTGGCTGAGTGGCTGACTGGGTGGTGTACAGAAGCCGAGTGCATGTTAATAATGATGATGTAGAAAGTAAAAGCAATATTGAACGCGTGATTGATTTCCTGCTTTCACTATAATATTTCAGGGTGACGCAAGGAAGATACGAGAGATAGAGAGATAGACATTCAAGGTATCTGGACACCTCTCCTTCCGAAATTGACCTCTCTTTCGGCCACCTCTTTGGATTCTTTTTAGGAGCAGCAAGTAGCGTTTTCTTTTTATTATTGTTTCCTTGTTTTGTGCCCTTGAGCTGTCTCCTTTGTTGTAAAAAAAAAAGAAGTAAGTAAAGTTAAGGGCATAGGGTAAAATTACGCGTGGTCTTGGTGCTCATCTCCGTTGCATTAGTCCACAGATAGATAGAAAAAAATAGACATATTGATAAGAAGGGAGAATGAGGGAGAGAGAGAGAGAGAGAGGAAGAGCAGCAACTAACTTCACTGATACCATTTCGTTGTCTTTCTCTTAATATCTTTGTACAGGAGCGGCAGTTTTTTCCTCGCTTCCTATACCATTTTTCTGTCTTTATTTTTCCCCTGTTCTCGTCCTGTTCCGACTCATCTTTCTGTTATCGATTTCGTCTTATTTACGTAACAAAAAACAACAACCCAAACGACGCACGAAAACCACAGTGAAATAATCTTACAGTTGCCTCTCACCACAGACACACACACACACACACACACGCACACAAAGACACGCACACACACAGACTCAAGGCAAACTTTAGAGCAATGCCGCAAACCTGGTAAACTGAGACGATAAGTAAACCGGTAATCAAGAGGAGGGATACACGGCCGCCGGGACCACAACACGACCACAACGACCTCACCGTGAAAAAAATAGAACTTCATTTTTCGCATCTGGCAGCAACGACCCGGATTGCGTCCACGCCCGAGCCCGATGGCGAAGAACCAAAAACTTGACGCACAACGGGGAAATTATGACGAGGTGACGTATAGGAAAGTGGCTTAGGGTTGTATTAAGAAACATTTCGCCGCCCAAGAACACATATTTGACAAGGCTTTCATACGAGTTGTGGGCATTTCGAGTAGTAGTTCTATGACCCTGATGGTAGTTTGACCCTTCCTCTGTACCGTGAACCTAAAAAAACACTCGTTAGAACCCGACTGACCCCCTCTTTGACCTTTAGAAATAGCTGATGTGAGAAGCCAAAGTATCTTATAATACCGACCTTAAAGTCTTACGGAGGAGAAAAAAGTGTACGGAAACGCTTGAGTCAGGGGGTAGGGGCCTCAAAATGCATGTAAATATACCTAGTAACGCAAGGCGGTGAAAATCATATATACGAATCATGTGAGAGAATGCATTAGAATCTTACGGGAGGGGAGAGAAAGGAGAAACACAAACGGTAAAGTATCGGCCTAAAAGTGCACGGAGAGATAGCTATTGATGCAAAAGGGCGAAGATATACGAAAAAAAGTGAAAAAAACGAAAAAAACGAAAAAAAACCCCAAAAAGATGAAAACAAAAAAGTGGAAAAAATCTATAAAAAAACGAAAAAGCGGAAAAAACGAAAAAAGCGGAAAAAAGAAGAAAAAAAAAGAAAAGAAAAAGGTGAGAAAAAAAACGAATAAATTAGAAAAAAATACACACAACGGGAAGGTTTGGATAAGATGACGTTAAAAAATGCCTTAGAATCTTACGGCAGAGGACAGAAGAAGAAAACACATGAAAACAGTAAAGATTTAAGGAGTAGAGGGTTAAAAAATGTGCAGAAAAATTAATGGTACGGCAAAAATGCCGATAATATGCGAAAAAAATGGAAAAAAATACTGAAAACTGAATGTACAAATGGAAGGCTTGAAGGAGGTAACGTAGGAAAGTGTCTTAGAATCTCACGGAATCTTACGGAAAAGCAAAAAAAAAAAAAAAAAAAATAAATAAAATAAAATAAAATAAAATAAAATAAAATAAAATAAATAAAAAATGGTAAAGATTCAAGGGCCGAGTATCAAAAGAAAAAATAGTGGATCGTGGATTACCAAGCAAGTTCAAACGTCAACCTTACACCCAACAAGAGCCTCATAACTTGAATAATTTAGTAGGATGAAGAAAATTAGGCCTTCGATGTCTGTTTTCGTCCACAAATCGAACTAAAGGCGAAGGTTCAACAAGATAACGAGAAGAAAGCTAAACATATCTGGGAAAGCTAATCAATCATTTTAAACCATCAAACTCATCACCAAAATAAGCCTTTTCCTCCTCTTCTCCTCTTCCTTCTTTCCTTTCCTCCTCCTCCTCCTCCTCCTCTATCTTGCTCTAATTCGCGCTCTTTCCCTTACTTTCATTCTGTTCTTGCTATTTTTCCTTCATATTTATCTTGCTGTATTCGATTACGCTTTTCTTCTTTGTGTTTTTCCTCCTCCTCCTCCTCCTCCTCCTCCTCCTCCTCCTCTGTCTCTACCTCCGTTCTTTTCCCTTTTTCCTTGCTTTCATTCAGTTCTTTTATTTTCTTTTTTAATGTATCTTTCCGTAATCAATTTCTCTTTCCCTCCTCCTCCTTCTCCTCCTCCTCTGTCTCTATCTCACGTTCTTTTCCCTTTTTCTTGCTTTCATTCATTCTTTAATTTTCTTTTTTGTGTGTGTATTTAATTTTCTTTTTTATGCATCTTCCCGTAATCAATTTCTCCCCCCCACCACCTCCTCCTCCTCCTCCTCCACCTCCTCCTCCTCCTCCTCCTCCTCGGGGCCGCTGGCATCAGGAGATAAAAGAGAGGTTTGTTTGGCATGCCGTCGTTGCTCCCACCGGGGATTCACAGCCACGTCTGACACCCGCCGATAAGCGACTGAATTAACCTTCCCGCGACACCAAGGAGGGAGGAAAGGAGGGAAAGGAGGGAAGGAAAGGAAGGAGGGAGGGAGGAAGAAGGGGGAGCACAAAAAATGGGAGGATGCTAAATGGGAGAAGAAAGGAAGCTCGAGAAGGAAGAAAGGATGAAAGTTTAGGAAGGAGGAAAAAAAGAAGGAAAGAAGGAAGGGAAGGAGGAAAGAGGAGGAGGATGAAGCTGATGGGAAGTTGAAGAAGGGAGGAGAGAAAGGACGAAAGTCTAGGCGGAATGAAAGATAGGAGGAAGGGAGGGAAGGAGGGAGGAGGGCAGGAACACGAAAGGATGCTGCATGGAAGAAGGAAGCTGAAGAGATAAAGAAAGAGGAAAGAAAGGACGAAAGTAAAGGGGAAGGGAGGGAGACATGAAAGGCAGAAGGGACAAGGTGCTGGAAGAGGGAGAAAGAGTAAAAGTTTGAAGCAGAAAAGGGAGGGAGAATTGGGAGGGAAGGAAGGAAAGCGATTACAAGAAAACAAGTGAGGAAGGGAGAGAGGAAGGAGGAGAGGAGGGAGGATGCTAGAAGGAGGCTGAAGAAGAATGAAACACCAAGAATGGAAGAGAAGAAGGAGGGGAAAAAAACAGACTAAGAAGACAGGGCGAAAGAAGAAACTGAGAAACTGAAGAAAAAGAGGAAGGAAACAAAGAGGAAAGAATTGAGGAAGATATAAAGAAAGATAAAAGGGAGGAGAAGAGAAGGAAGAAGGAGAGAAGGCAAGGGAAGTAAGGAGGGAGGAATAACAGCAAGGGAGATACAAGCAAGATGGAGGAAAATGAAGGCGGAGGAGAAGGAGGAGGAGGAGAAGAAGGAGGAGGAGGAGGAGGAGGAAAGTCGAAGGTGACGAGGAGGAGAAATTTGCGTAGAGGAAAAGGTGAGGAGAAGGAGAGAGAGGATCAAGGGAGGAGAGAAGGAGAGGGAGAGAGAGAGAGAGAGAAGAAAGAGAGAGAGAAAGAGAGAGAGAGAGAGAGGAGAGAGAGAGAGAGAGAGAGAGAGAGAGAGAGAGAGAGAGAGAGAGAGAGAGAGAGAACATGAATTTGATATATATAATTGAATGATCGAATGAATGAACGAACACATGATGAAATTACGAAGCAAAATGAAATGAAATAAAAAGAAAAAGAAATACGGAATGACAACTCGAGCTTTTGCGGAATATTATCGAAAAAAAAAAGAAATAAAAGAGAAATAAAATAAATAGTACATGACGCGTAACAAATGAAACTCAAACCAAATAAATAAATAAATAAATAAAACCACAACTAACAAACACACAGCAAATGAATAAAATAAACAAAATGTGGAGAATTGATCAAAAGAGAATTGCAAAAAACTTGATATATACAAAACTCCGCGTCCACAATTTATTTATCCATATTTTTCCAAGGACACACACACACACACACACACACACACACACACACACACACACACACACACACGTACACAGGCACCCTCCCCCCTTCAAACATTACTAACAAACTAACTATCTAACTATCTAACTAACTGTCATTATTAGATTCCCTCGCTTTCACAGTCTCTCTCTCTCTCTCTCTCTCTCTCTCTCTCTCTCTCTCTCTCTCTCTAAAGCCCAAATCTAGTCCTCAAAACTCGCCCAACCTCTCGAAACCCAGCCCCAAAACCCATAACCTCTCGAAACCCAGCCCCAAAACCCGCCCAACCTCTCGAAACCCAGCCCAAACCCGCCCAACCTCTCGAAACCCAGCCCCAAAACCCGCCCAACCTCTCGAAACCCAGCCCAAAACTCGCCCAACCTCTCGAAACCCAGCCCCAAAACTCGCAACCTCTCGAAACCCAGCCCCAAACTCGCCCAACCTCTCCAACCTCTCAAACCCAGCCCCAAAACTCCCAACCTCTCGAAACCCAGCCCCAAAACCGCCCAAATTATACTTCCTCCAAAATAGTGCATCAGAAAACCCAAGCAGTCTAAGTCCTCCACCTCCCTCACCTCCCCCTCTCTCCTTCCCCATCCACCCCTCCACCCTCCCCTTCTTCACCGTCCCCCCTTCCCCCCACCCCCCCTCCCCCTTCACCCACCTACCGTTTTCTCCACATTCCAAGATGGACAAACTTATGCTCATATTAAGGGTGGCAATTAAACTTTGGGACGGAGTGTTGAAGGAGGAGGAGGAGGAGGAGGAGGAGGAGGAGGAGGAGGAGGCACTAAGGAGGGAAGGGAGGAGGTGCAAATGTATACGACGAAGATACATGAATGGAGGGAGGGAGGGAAGGATGAGGGAGGGAGGGAGGGAGGGAGGGAGGGAAGGAAGGAAGGAACGAGAGAAAGAAAAACAGACGGGAGGGAGGGAGGGAGCGAAGGAAGGAGAGATAAATAGAATAGGAGAAAAGGAGGGCACGAAGGAGGAAAAGGAGGAATAGAGAAGGAAAGCAGAAAGAAGGGAGAAAGATAAAAGGAAGAAGAGGAGGAGGAAAAGGAGAAATAGAGAAGAAAAACAGGAGGAAGAGAGAAAGATTGAAGGGGGAAGAGGAGGAGGAAATAGAGGAAGATAGAAGGGGGAAGAGGAGGAGGAAAATAGAGGAAGATAGAAAAGGGGAAAGGAGGAGGAAATAGAGGAAGATAGAATGGGGAAGAGGAGGAGGAAAATAGAGGAAGATAGATAGGGGAATAGGAGGAGGAAAAAAGAGGACGATAGAAGGGGGAAGAGGAGGAGGAAATAGAGGAAGATAGAAAGGGGAAGAGGAGGAGGAAAATAGAGGAAGATAGAAGGGGGAAGAGGAGGAGGAAAATAGAGGAAGATAGAAGGGGGAAGAGGAGGAGGAAAATAGAGGAAGATAGAAGGGGGAGGAGGAGGAGGAAATAGAGGAAGATAGAAAGGGGAAGAGGAGGAGGAAAAGAGAGGAAGGAAAATGTGGGAGTAGAACCCATGGACTTCAGTAAAGGGTGGGAGGCATAAAGTACGTGGGAGGAAGATGCATGGAGGAGGAGGAGGAGGAGGAGGAGGAGGAGGAGGAGGAGGAGGAGGAGGAGGTAATAGGGTGCGAGCTATATACCAGATGAGGAGGCGAGGATTTTAACACACTCAGATAAAATGCAAGTAAATAATGGTCGGAAGGAGGAGGAGGAGGAGGAGGAGGAGGAGGAGGAGGAGGAGGAGGAGGAGAGGGGAAAGAGGCATGAATATTAATGATAGCTAGAAAGAGGGAGATAAAAAAAATACTAATAATATGAAATGAAAACTAAAAGAAAGATATAAATAAACTAAGAAAACAAACCTTGAAAAATATCACGATCAGACAGACAGACGAAGAGTAAATAATAAAGAACAAAGGAAGAAAACCAAAAAAAAAAAAGAAAATTAATGAAGACAACAAAAGAAAAGCGAAAAAAACGAACGATTAAATAAGACGAAAGTGATAAAGATGAGTTAATACAAAAATGAACGAAATACTTTGAGACGAGCGACGAAAAAATAACAAAAATGAACAAAGAAAATGGGAGAGAGAGAAAGAGAAGAGAAAGAAAGAAAAGAAGAGAGAGAGAGAGAAGAGGAGAGAGAAGAGAGAGGAGAGAGAGAGAGAGAGGAAGAGAGAGAGAGAGAGAGAGAGAGAGAGAGAAAATGAAAAAAAGAAAATGAGAAAAAAGAGGAAAAATATACTAGAGAAGAAGAGAGAAATGGATGAATGAAGAAGGAACGAAGAGAAGGAAAAACGAGTAGAAAAGCGAGGAAAAGGAGAATGGAGAGAAAGAAGATGGGAAGAAAAACAGATGAAAAATGGAAATGAAAAGATATGAAGAGGAAGAGAGAAAGAGAACAAGGATTGAGATACATGACAGAAGGAGATAAAATGAGGAACTAATAGAAGGTAAGAAGAGGGAAGGAGATGAGAAATAGAGGAAAATGAAGAAAATAAGAGAAGAAAACTGCAGGATAGGTAAGGAAAGATGAAAAAGGGGTGAAGGGAAAGAATAGGGAGGGAGGGGAAGATCAGGATGGAAAGAGAAATAATAAATTAACGAGAAAGGTCAAGGATAAACAATGGAAGAGAAAGGAAAAGTGGAATTAGGAGGAGAGAAGAGAGAAAAGAAATAAAACAAGAAAAGGAAGAGAAAAGGAGAGGAAGAAAAGGAGAAAGGAGAAATAGGAAGAAAGTATATGCATGTCAAGATTAACAAAAAGTGAGGATGGAGTGAAGAAACGAAGAGAAAGAGAAGAGAGAAGGGAGGATTAGGAAGGGGAGGAAGAGGATGAAAAGAGAGAGAGAGGATGAAAAGAAAGGAGAGGAGAGGAAACACGAGAAGAAAGAGAAACAGAGAGAAGTGAAGAAGAGGGAGGGAGGGAGGAAGGGAGAAAAAGGGAGGGAAAAGAAAAGACGAGGAATAAGCAAGGTATAAAAAAAAGAGCAGGGATGGAGAGAAGGGACGAAGAAGGAGACAGAGAGAAGGGAAGAGAGGAGAAGGAGAGAGAGAGAGAGAGGAAGGGAGGGAGGGAGAGAAAGGCGGTGATGAGTCTGCAACTTGGAGAAAAGACGAACTGCCAGAGTTATGACACTAGACCGGGGGGGGGAGGAAGGTGAGGGAGGGATGAGGGAGAGAGAGAGAGAGAGTATGGTAGTAGTAGTAGTAGTAGTAGTAGTAGTAGTAGTAATAAAGTAGCTGATAGGTTATTTATGTGTTTTTATGATATTTTATGGTGGAAATCTCTCTCTCTCTCTCTCTCTCTCTCTCTCTCTCTCACACGGGGCGGGTCCTAAGAGATGAATAATGTTAGGAAGATGGCAGGATAATGTTCTCGTTCTCCTCCTCCTCCTCCTCCTCCTCCTCTTCCTCCTCTTCCTCCTCTTCCACTATCTCCACCTCTACCTCCACCACCATCACCGGAACCATCACCACTACCACCAACACCACCACCGTCAATTCCTCCTCCTCCTCCTCCAACTCCTTCTCCTCCTCCTCCTCCTCCTCCTCCTCCTCTTCCTCCTCCTTCACCAAAGACCTCAAACTAAAATCAAACAAAAAAAAAATTGTGTTAAGGAAAATAAATAAGAAGAGGAGAGGTAGAAGGAGAAACGAGAGCAGAGGAGGAAAGGATGAAGTTGGAGGAAGAGGATGAAGAGGAGGAAGAGGATGAGGAAGAGGAGGAAGAGAAGCAGTGAAGACAAACATCAAGGAGGAAGATGAAGAGAAGCAAGGAGAAGGGGGGAAGAAAGGGATGAACAAGAGGAAGAGGAGGAAGAGGAGGAAGAAGAAGAGGGGAAGAGGATGAGGGAAGATGAGGAAGAGAAGCAGTGAAGACAAACATCAAAGGGAGGAAGATGAAGAGAAGCAAGGAGAAGGGGAAGAAGGGATGAACAAGAGGAAGAGGAGGAAGAGGAGGAAGAAGAAGAGGAGGAGGAAGAGGATGAGGGAAGAGGAGGAAGAGAAGCAGTGAAGACAAACATCAAGGGAGGGAAGATGAAGAGAAGCAAGGAGAAGGGGAAGAAGGGATGAACAAGAGGAAGAGGAAGAGGAGGAAGAAGAAGAAGAGGAGGAAGAGGATCACACAAACACATTATTAGTTTATTTGGGCGTCACTATAAACAAGCTTAATTTTGACTACCTGTTTCAATCACGTCTCTCTCTCTCTCTCTCTCCTTTTTCTCTGTTCCTCTTCATTTCTTCATCTATCCCTATTTTTTTTTTCCCTATCTTCGTTCTCTATCTTTCCTTCACTTTTTCTTCTCGTTCTCTATTCCTCTTCGTTCTTCTTTCGTTCACCCATTTTTTTCCTTTCTGTATTGTTTCTTTTTTTCGTCTATTCCTTTTTTTCATTTCATCTCTCTCTCTCTCTCTCTCTCTCTCTCTCTCTCTCTCTCCCAATAGCCAGCCAGCGGTTTGTTGTGATCCAGAACACTGATAAAGTTTGCTCTAAATTATATATAAAGATTTATTAGCCCTTTACCGCCACTACCTCCCCTAAACCCTTCCCTTCCTCCCTTCCCCCTCCCTCACTCTTCGTCTCTGGTCTCCTTGCCTCCTCTTCGTCTTCTCTCATTCCTCCTCATTACTTGCGTCTCCACTTTATCTTCTCTGCCTTCCCTTTCCCCTAATCAGTTGTACATTCCCTCATCTCCCTTCCCCATTCCCCTTCCCTTAACTCTTTTTTACTTCCCTTTCCCTTCCTCTCATTCCCCTCCATTACTAACCCATATTTTTAATCTTACGTGCCTTTCTTTCCCCTTTTCTCCTCCACTTTCCTTTCCTTCTAACCCTCATTTCTTATCTTCCCTTCTCTTTCCCTCATCTTCAAACCTTACCTCTGTCATCCTCATCTTTTTCCCTCCCTCTTCTCCTCCCTTCCCTTACTTTTTTACCTTCCCTTCTTCCTTTCTTCCTTTTCCCGTTCTCTCTCTTACCTTCAAACCTCACTTCTTCATCCTCCTCCTTTTCCTCTCCCTTCTTTCCTTTCCTCTCATTCTTCTCATCCCTTTCCCCTTCCCCTTTCCTTCCTATCCTCCTAACTCTTCTTACTTTTATCTTCCCTTCTCTCTCTCCCTCACCTTCACCATTTTCACTTTCACCCCTTTCCTCCTTCCCCCTTCCCCTCCTCTCCCTCTCCCCCCTTAACACAAACAGGTGAGACGGCCGCTAAACAGGTAAGATGGTATCCGCGCCTGTGCTGTATTGTTCCTCGCTCAGGTATTGTTCTCTGCAGGTACGCAAGCCGCCGCCGCTGCCTCGGTTTACCTGCGTGCGAAATATGAAGGTACGAGGCGCAGGTGAGTAAGGAAAGTGCTTGGCGGTGTACAGGTAATGATTCTGACCTATTTTTGTTGTTGTTTGATTTTGTTTATCATCCATTTTCCGATTTCGACCTATTTTCGTTGTAACTTTTCATTATTTACTATTGTTTTTCTTCTTTATTCTTCTTCTTCTTTCGGTATAATTGACGATTTGAACTTTTTTTTTCTTCTTCCATGTCTGTATTTCTTGTTCGCTTTCACTGTTTTTCTTTGTATCATCATCACCGTCACCACTACCACCAACATTACCTCCCCCCCCTCCTCACCACCATCACCATCACCACCACCACCACCATCATAAACACACCTTTCCAAAACCTCTTCCACCTTACCAACAGACACACCTTCACTTTTTTCTCTTAAATCCACCTACACACACACACACACACACACACACACACGCTCCCATCCCTCCTCCCCCCAAACCTACATCCCCTTTTCCCTCCCCATCCCCTCTCCCCACACACACCAACACCCCCTCCCCCTACCCCTCCAACCCCTTCTCCCCCCTTCCCTCTACCTTTTCCGCCTCATCCAAGGCCTCGACAATACCCATAAGGCAAGCGGCTAATTACAACGTTTCGCACCTGGTTGGATCATTAAGGTAGGGCAGGTAATGGGTACAGGGCCCCTTATCTCCCACCTCAAGTCCCGAGACAACCTGCATGCAATCAGGGGTCCGGATCAGTGAATTGGTTAGTGGAGGTGGTTGTGCCTCCTGTTATTAACTGGAGGAGGAGGAGGAGGAGGAGGAGAGATAGGAGAGTTACGTAGAGGAAGGATGGGTGAGAGAATGAGTAAGAAGAAGAAGAAACGAAAGGAACAGAGGAAGTGTTGCAAGACGAGAGGAGGAGGAGGAGGGGAGGAGGAGGAAAGATAGGGAGGATAGGTGGAAAGAGGAGTAAATAAAAGAAAGAAACGGACAGGAAAGAGGAGAAGGATGCAATAGGGATTGGGAAGTGAATGAATGTAAGAAGTAAGAGGAGGAGGAGGAGAGATAAGAAGAGGTAAAGAGAGGTTAGGCAAAGAGAAATAGGAAGAAGGAAAAGGAGAGGACAGAAAAAATAGAAAATGGAGAATATAAAGGTGAAATATAGGAAGAAGAAGGAAAAGGAAAAGGGAAATATTGGGAAGTGGAGTGGGACCGGAAGAAGGAAGAAAGCAGGAAGAGAAAATAAAAGATGGAGAAGAAGAAGGAGAAAAGATGAAAGAGTGAAAAGATAGGTGAAAAGAAAAAGGAGAAACCTCAAGTAAACGAAAGAAGAGAAGGAGGAAGGAGATAAAGTGAGGAAGCGGCGTAGAAAGAGAAGAGAAAAGAGGAGAAGAAGTAAAGTGGAGAAATGGAAACTGTGGAAGGAGGAGCTAAGAGAGAAGGGGATGGAGGCTGCTGGGTGGAGATTAGATAGGTGGGAAGATAAAGGAGGAGAGGAAGAAGATGAGGACCCATGGAGAGAGAAGAGGCAGTTTGGGAGATGATGGAGGAAAGGAGAGTGGAGAGGAAAAGAAAATATGGTGGATGGAGAAAAAGTAGAAGTGAAGCTGGAGGAGGAGGAGGAGGAGGAGGAGAAGGAGGAGGAGGAGGAGGAGGAGATAAACTGCAGTCTGGACGTGAGAGAGAAACTGAGAGGGAAACGAAAGGAAGTGAGAGTGAAGGAGAAAATATCAAGAGAAAGAGGAAGAATAAGGAGAAAAAAACTAATAATAATAAAAAAAACGCTGATAAAAAAAACAACCACTTAACCTCTAGTGAACCAATACCCATAGTGATTAACATACCTACTTAAGAAGAAAAAAAAGAAACAGCAAAAATA